>NC_045547.1:84866663-84926663 GCF_009769535.1 Thamnophis elegans
GTGAGGTCCTTGGTACTCACTCTCTGAACTTGGTGGTTTTCTTGCAGACGTTTCATTATCCAACTAGATAACTTTATCAATGCTAGAAGGGAGTGGGGTTTGTGGACAGGAGGAGCAGGAGGAGGAGAAGGAGAACAGTGGGAGCTCTCTGAGCTTCTTGTAGACGTTTTATTATCAAGCTTGGTAACATTGTCTTGTACTATTAGTTATCACCTTATCAGTGTTACCTGGTGCTGATGATGTTACCTACTTTACAATAGCAGAGTTGGAAGGGACCTTGGAGGTCTTCTAGTCCAACCCCCTGCCTAGGCAGGAAACCCTACACCACTTCAGACAAATGGCTATCCAACGTCTTCTTAAAGACTTCCAGTGTTGGGGCATTCGCAACCTCTGGAGACTTTGGGTAGCGAAATGTCTGCAAGAAAACCACCAAGCTCAGAGAGCACCATGGACCCTCTTTAGGAAGAATGGGGGGAATGAGAGAAGGGTCAGTTTTGCCCCCAAGCCCCTAAGCCTGGCTGATACCCACTTCAAAAGCAGCGGGAAGAGCAGCCTGTAACTACTTTGAACCCTGGACCGATTTCTAAAGTTCCATCAAGTCTCCCAATCTAAGGAAGAGCAAATAAAGAAGAAAAAAAAGCTGTTTCTTCAAGAAAATAATTTGCAGCCCATTTTATTCTGTGCTGTGCTAGCTTGCTTCTTTCTTTTTAATTACTTTCCAGCCCTCTCTATCTGGACCCATTTGGGTTTAGCTGGTTGCTGCTTTTCTCCCCTTATAAAAATTATTGAAAGGGATGCCTAGTTTTTATTCTGCTGCAGAACATTTAATGATGTTCCCAGATAAGCTATGCTTTCTCTTGATTGCCTCCAATTGTTCTCCCAAAGAGACCTTCACCATTTGGAAGACAAAGCTTGTAATGAAATATCCAGCTCATACCAGGCACATGGGCGAAACCTGAGTTTTTCCACCTTGGGGACATTAAAACATGTGGACTCACTCCTGGCCAGAGGATTCTAGGAGTTGGAAGCCCACTGCTCTGAAATCTGAAATGTGTCAGAGTTGAGAAACATTGGGTCAAGCAATACAAAATAGGTCCCTTGGAGAATTGGTATGGGCACAACTACCTCACAAAGGAAGGACTCCCTGGAGAAGAGCCTCATGCTGGGAACGATGGAGGGCAGAAGAAGAAGAAGGGGACGGCAGAGAAGGAGGTGGCTGGATGGAGTCACCGAAACAGTCAGCGTGAGCTTTAATGGACTCCGGAGGATGGTAGAGGACAGGAAGGCCTGGAGGAACATGGTCCATGGGGTTGCGATGGGTTGGACATGGCTTTGTAACCAACAACAATCACACAACTGGAACGCCTTCTGCCAATTACCTCCCTGCGTCCCATCAGATCGCACAGGGTAGGCCTCCTCCGAATTCCATCCGCCAGTCAGTGCCGACTGGCGACTACGCGGAGGAGAGCCTTCTCAGTTGCAGCTCCGACGCTATGGAACAATCTCCCCGTGGAGATCCGCACCCTCACCACCGTCCAGGCCTTCCGCACGGCCCTTAAGATCTGGCTATCCCGTCAGGCCTGGGGATAGGACTTTACTCTCTCCCCGCCCGAATGCTGAGTGAATGTTGTGCTTTTATTGTTAATTATTTTTTACTCACATTTTCTTTTATGTCTTGTCTTGCACTCCCTTCCCTCATTATTGTAAGCCGCCCTGAGTCCCCTCAGGGAAAAGGGCGGCCTATAAGTGTTCAATAAAACTCAAACTCAAACTGCAGTTGTTGGTACCACAGAGATGTGATGCTAAGGTGGCGCAGTGGTTAAATGCAGCACTGCAGGCTACTGCTAGATCAGCAGGTCAGCGGTTCAAATCTCACCGGCTCAGGGTTGACTCAGCCTTCCATCCTTCCGAGGTGGGTAAAATGAGGACCCAGATTGTTGGGGGGCAATATGCTGACTCTCTGTAAACCGCTTAGAGAGGCCTGAAAGGCCTATGAAGCGGTATATAAGTCTACTGCTATTGCTATTGCTATTGCTATTGCTATTGCTAAGAGTGAGAACAGGAACGGACATCACTGGAAAAGTTGAGAAGATTATCTTCCAATAGTGTCAGGAGGGAAGGAAGGAGGGAATGTAGGAGAGAAGGAAGGGGGAAGGAAGGAGGAAAGGAAGGGGGAAAGGAAGGAGAGAAGGAGAGAAGAAAGGAGGGAAGGAAGGAAGGAAGGAAGGAAGGAGGGAAGGAAGGAGGGAAGGAGAGAAGGAGGGAAGGGGGAAGGAGGGAGAGAAGAAACGAGGGAAGGAAAGAGGGAGGGAGGGAAGAAGAAGTAGGACCGTTGTAAGATAAGATGGATCTATGGGATGGTAAGAAAGCAATCTTCAAGTATATTGTCAACTGTAGGGAAAAAATTATTATAAATACATATTATTAATAACAGTTATGAGATCATATAATTGTGAATGTATATATGAAATTGATAAAATAAATAAAATAAAAAAATAAAAATAGTGTCAGGATAAGTCTCCAAACAACGGATATTTTGGACAGATATTTTGGTAGTTGATGTTAGTATTAATAAGGCCTTTGTCCTTTCCTGCGTTTTCATTTTCCTCTGATGCCAATTCTCCCTCCCCAATTATCTATCAATTTACTCCTAAAACACTCTTTCTCTCCATCAGGGAGCAGGTTGCGGTAAATGAAAGCATGAAAGGTTGGGATTTTCCACCGGACTTTTTTATGACTGTTGATGTGAGAGAGCGATGCCCGCCTGGAAAGAGAAACACGTGACTTCGGCTTCTTGAACTGTTATTATTGTGTGGCTGGGAAATGTCAGAGTGAGACTTATTATACCAGCCTCCTCCTAGGAGACGAATAACCACGTATCGTGCAATTAAAACGATCCGTTGGAGGCTTCACTCTCTCTCCGTTGTTAACAAGGTTGTCAGAAGAAGGAGTGGCTGGAGCCTCTTGTGCCTTGGCTGGGTTCCGTAGCAAAATGAGAATATAGAGCAGTCCGTGACTTACAACAGTTAATTTATCCACTGTTCAAAGCTACGACAACATCCAAAAAAGGGACTTAGGCCTGTTTCCCACACTTATGACCATGGTTGTATCCTCACGGTCATCCCAAGTGGGAAGCCTGTCAATTGAGGTGTAATTCCGAAGGCTGGAATATCAGGTGGTCCCCTTTTGCGACCTTCTGTCAGGGGATGCCCATGCGGAAGCCAGATTCACTTAACAAACGGGTTACTAACTTAGCCACTGCAGTGATTCACTTAACAACCGTGGCAAGAAAGGTTGTAAAATGGGGCAAAACTCATGTAACAAGTTTCTCAGCAATATACATTTAGGGTCCCATTGTGGTCGTAGCCTGTATATATATACATACATGTATATATGTATGTAGGTATGTAGGTATGTATGTACAAGGGACACGGTGGCTCAGTGACTAAGATGCTGAGCTTGTCAATCAGAAAGGTTGGCAGTTTGGTGGTTCGAATCCCTAGAGCTGCATAACGGAGTGAGTTCCCACGACTTGTCCCAGCTTCTGCCAACCTAGCAGTTCGAAAGCAAGTAAAAAAATGCAAGTAGAAAAATAGGAACCACCTTTGGTGGGAAGGGAACAGCGTTTCCGTGCGCCTTTGGCGTTGAGTCATGCCGGCCACATGACCCCAGAGACGTCTTCGGACAGCGCTGGCTCTTCGGCTTTGAAATGGAGATGAGCACCGCCCCCTAGAGTCAGGAACGACTAGCACATGTGTGCGAGGGGAACCTTTAGCTTTTATGTATGTATACATGTATGTACAAGCTTCCCATATGTGGACATAAATTTTTACTCCAACACCTTCTATAAAGGATGATCACATATCATTGTAATTGTCTATATATGATTTATGTCTGTCAGCAACTCATTCAATACTCACAATATTCCCCGTAGCTACTAATGGCTTTGAAAGTTAGACCTTAAAAAAACAAGACAGGAAGGAAATCGACTTGTTTGAGCTGAGTTGTTGGAGAAGGTTCCTGAGCATTTCTTGGACAGCAAAGGTCACCAACAAGAAAGTAATGGAGCCCATCACACCAGACATGTCACTCGAAGGCAAAAATCAATCAATCAATCATGAAACTGCATCTCACTTACTTTGGCCACATAAGGGGTACATAATTCCAAATTCTATTGGAATGGAAATATCAAACTTTCCCTCAAAATTAAATTAATACGTGTAATGACTTTTTCATGAAATACAATTCATTTTTTATTAAAATTATGATTTAATATTGCAACCCGCATACATAAAATATATCTGTGCAAACACATGCACACACATCAGTACATGTATTTTATAAATTAATACTAACGTGCTATATTAATATGAATTAATATTAATTCATATTGCAAAAATGAGATTCAATGAAGTGCTGTTCTCATTACATTTCCAGCCATATGCAGGAGTCTGAAAAAATTACCTTATGTTAAATAAGCCATAATCCAAGATTTATTAAATATTTTGATAATATTTTGATCAAGATGTTAAGACTGTGTGTGGTTCTTTTTACTAAACCCAGATTTAGCACAGTGGTGGGGACTATTCACTCTCTGCCTACAGATTTGCTTCTCTAGCTACTTAAATGGTTCTGAGCTTATGAATCAAACGTGTTGAAAACGAAGCTTTTCAAAACATTTTATTTCATGTAACAGAGGTGGAAACAAATATAATTATAGTAACTTCCCACTTTCAGAGAAAAATCACTTAAGCACATAGTGGGGTATTCTTATTCTCATACAATATTACTCTAATGAAATATCTTCTTCCAAAGTTACCAAACGTTTCTTTCAATTTTTCCCCTCTTCCAGTGTAAAATCAGCCAGCATAAAACTCAAGTGGAAACAATTCCTTTTTCTGCCCGAGTCTTTCTTAAGACTTATCAAACCCTTAAATTATCTGAAGTCAAAGCTCATGACCGTTCTTCTAAGATACAGAATATTTGTATTTCCCTTTCAAAACCCCTTTCTCCCTATCTGAATCACTTTAGGCCTCTCTATAGTGGTACAAGTGTATTCTATTCTTTACTTTCCCTTTTAATTAAAATTGGATACAAGACATATCACCGAATTCCTGTAATATGACGTCATATTTATTACAGCCCCAAAGATCCTAATTTTCTCATATATCCCACCTTGTGCAGAGGTGAAATCGAGCACATTCTGACAGGTTCTGGAGATCCGATAGGGGAAATTTTGAGTAGTTTGGAGAACCAGCAAATACCACCTCTGGCTGGCCACAGAATGGGGAGGGAATGGGGATTTTGCAGTATCCTTCCCCTGCCACGCCCACCAAGCCACGCCCACAGAATAGGTAGCAAAAAAAAATTGAATTTCACCACTGGGGTAACATCTTAAGATCTATTGTATAGAAGGAAGCCACGAGAGGGGACGTTGCAATTAAATGCCTACATCATTTTAAAAACTTGCTGAATATGCAGATCAAAATAAAAGCAGACATATTAGATGTAAATATTATATAGACATATTATTTATTTCAGAAGTCCTTACAATGGACTGTTTTACACGAGAGGCTGAAAGTCTTGGAGAAGTACGTCCTCCCAGGAATATCTTATGGGGGAGAAAAAGTAATGAGAGATTTATTTGGCCATTTTTTGACCCTAGTCAGCAACATGCAAATGCTCCCCTCCTCATCAATCGTTCACTCTATTTCTTCGTCCAAATCTATCTATTCCCCCCCCCTCTCATCTTTCTTCCCATCCATCTTCTACTTTCAACTGTACCAAAGAAAATGCTCTTTTGATATATTAAAACTTTCACGTATTCTCCCTGCGGGGAATGCACAAAAGGCCATTCTTAACTCTCTATTCTGAAGCTTTAAAAGTATAATCCCCTCTTTTCTTTCCTTTTCGGTAACTCTGCATACTTGAAATGAAAGCTGATTCTTGATTTACCTCATCAGCTGAAAGAACTTCCCAAGTTCTGGGCTTTTTTCTCATGTTCCCCTAGCAACACCACGAACCTGTCCTGGTATCCATTTTTGAATATTATCTTCTCATCGTGTTGCCTTTGTCTCATCTCCAACCTACAGCTGAGACGGCGAATGGAAGACTTTACTTCAGCAGAATGCCCAGCCCTTCCTTCATTGCCTTTGAAGGCCATACAGGAAGACGCCCTCTCGGGAAAGACGATGGTCCTCTGATCCTAGATAGGTAGAAAGAACAGGGCCTGCACTGGTTGGCTGCAGGAATTGCTCTAGTCTAGGGAAGAGAAGGACCAGGGGTGACATGATAGCAGTCTTCCAAAATTTGAGGGGTTGCCACAGAGAGGGAGGGTTCAACCTTATTCTTCAAAGCACCTGAAGGCAGGACCAGAAACAATGGATGGAAACTCATCCAGGAGAGAAGCAACCTAGGAGAAATTTCCTGACAGTTAGAATAATTGATCAGTGGAATGGTTTCTCTCCAAATGTTGTGGGTGCTCCATCACTAGAGGCTTTGAAGAAGAGACTGGACAACCGTTTGTCTGAAATGGTAGGGGGTTTCCTGCCTGAGCAGGGGGTTGGACTGGAAGACCTTCAAGGTCCCTTTATTCTACTCCATTCCATTCCATTCTATTCGACTCGACTCAAGTCTCTATTATGATAGGTTCAGTTTGCCATCTAATCCATCTATTGCTCCCACCCTCCTTTAGATGCCTTTAAAAACTTTTTGAGACTTTAGAAATATGTTTAGCTTTTAATATGTTTTATTTTGCAGCATGTTTTTCAATTTCTCATATCCCATCCGCCTTACTCTGATCTTATGACCATCATAAGAGTTTGATTTGACATTTCATTTCCTTTCATTTTTGAAGCCCACTGTAGTTTTCCTACCTTGGCCCTATTTGAAATATTAATACCAGATAAATTGAGAATTTGCTTCCTCCAAAGCAGGCTAAAGGTAAAGGTTCCCCTCGCACATCTGGGCTAGTCGTTCCCGACTCCAGGGGGCGGTGCTCATCTCCATTTCAAAGCTGAAGAGCCAGCGCTGTCCGAAGACGTCTCTGTGTCACATGGCCAGCATGACTAAGAGCCAAGGTGGCGCAGTGGTTAAATGCAGCACTGCAGGCTACTGCTAGATCAGCAGTTCAGCGGTTCAAATCTCACCGGCTCAGGGTTGACTCAGCCTTCCATCCTTCCGAGGTGGGTAAAATGAGGACCCAGATTGTTGGGGGCGATATGCTGACTCTCTGTAAACCGCTTAGAGAGGGCCGAAAGCCCTATGAAGCGGTATATAAGTCTACTGCTATTGCTATGAATAAACGCCAAAGGCGCACGGAACGCTGTTCCCTTCCCACCAAAGGTGGTTCCTATTTTTCTACTTGCATTTTTAACGTATTTTTGAACTGCTAGGTTGGCAGAAGCTGGGACAAGTCACGGGAGCTACACTCCATTACGCGGCACTAGGGATTCGAACCCGGCAACTGCTGATCTTTCTGATCAACAAGCATCTTAGCCACTGAGGCACTACATCCCGTCACAGCAGGCTAGGTAGCAGATATTCTCTGTTTCTAGTGGGGTTGAAGGGAGTTCTCTGCCTTCAAAACTTCCTTGAGCCCACTGCTAAAATTCCTTATGGACAGTGGGTTTCACAGCCTTTATCAAAGGGTTTTTACGCGTGTTGGAGAATGGCACAGTAATTATTACTTACCCAAAATGATTCAGAGGCGTATCCCGTTTCTCTTTGAACTGGGGCTTTTGCTGAACACGGAAGGCAGCCCCCCCTTTTAATTCAACCACCAGGCTGATTCCCACTCATCGTTCTGCTTTCTAAAGCAAACAATTGTATTCTCTTTTGCAGCACTGGGCTGTTATTTAATTTAGTCTGCCTTCATTCTCTGTGATTATCTGTTCAGAGTTATCGGTAGACAAATGGAAAGGATGCCCCGAATCGAGAGAGGATTCAATGGGGCTGCCTTAGTATTATGCTAATGAAGCTTTGGTTATCAGCTCCACAGGTCTGTTCAAGGTTAAAAGAGCTTTACGGAAAGAAGCTTTTTTGCTGTGCCTTTAAGGCTAACTTCTCTCCTTTTAAAAAAAGAAAAAGCAGCAGCAACAGCTGATAGATTCTTTCATAGAGAGAAATGGTTCTTCCAAATAGCAGAAACGTATATGTTTAATCAGAGCGCCCTACCAAGAGCTCAGATTGAGAGAGAGGCTGAATGCAGAGAATTCCTGCACAATAGCAGATCATTTTAGGCTGATGATAAAAGGCCCGATCAGCTTGCCAGCTCTGAAAGGCTGGAAGATGAGAAAGAGTGGAACTGTCTCTGGATGTCCTTTATGCACGTCACCGCAGGATTCAAACGGTGCGAGTTGATCAAAGGGAAACACAGTGGATCAGACCAAGAAAGCTGCGGCTGGAGGAAGACCTCTCAGTGCATTCGGGCAAACGTTAAGATTTGGTTAATGTCCCCCATGCCATCGTCTTTTGATGTTGTGTGGAAGTTATTGGGGGGGGGGGTGTCTCAAGGGGAACTTAACCTTTCTCCTGTTTCATTCATTTGAACCCCCCTTTGCACTGCACACCCAGGAGCTGCCTACGTTCCTTTGAAAAATCACTTAACTTTGCATGTGACATTTAACCCAAAGGGTGTAGATATGCCAATGAATAGAACAGAATAGAATAGAATAGAATAGGAATATAATTCTTTATTGGCCAAGTGTGATTGGACACACAAGGAATTTGTCTTTGGTGCAGATGCTCTCAGTATTCATAAAAGGACAAGAAACATTCATCAAGAATCATCAGGTACAGCACTTAATGATAGTCATAGGGTACAATAATTAATCAGGAAACAATCAATATCAATATCAATCATAAGGATGCAAGCAGCAAAGTCACAGTCCTTCAGCCATAATTGGGAGGAGAAGGGTGATAGGAACCAGGAGAAGACTAATAGTAATAGTGAATAGTTTGACAGTGGGGAGGGAAACATTTGTTTAGCAGAGTGATGGCATTTGGGAAAAAAACTATCCTTGAGTCTAGTTGTCTTGGTGTGCAGTGCTCTATAGCGTCGTTTTGAGGGTAGGAGATGAAAAAAATTATGTCCAGGATGTGAAGGGTCTGTAAATATTTTCACAGCCCTCGTTTTGACTCCTGCAGTGTTACAGGTCCTCAACGGAAGGCAGGTTGGTAGCCATTGTTTCTTCTGCAGTCCTGATTCTCCTCTGAAGTCCGTGTCTGTCTTGTTGGGTTGCAGAGCCAAACCAGACAGTTATGGAGGTGCAGATGACAAGACTCAATCCTTCCTCTCTGGAACTGAATCAGCAGCTTTTGGGGCAGTTTGAGCTTCCTGAGTTGGCGCAGAAAGAACATTCTTTGTTGTGCTTCTTTGATGATGTTTCTGATGTTAGGTGTCCATTTTAGGTCTTGAGATATGGTAGAACCTAGACATTTGAAGGTCTCCTCGGTTGATCCTGTGTTGTCTAGCATTGTAAGAGGTGGTTTGTTCCATAAAACTAATTATTGTATTGGGAGCTTTTTATTTAGAAATCCGGTTCTTCTGTAAAATTCGTAGCTCAAATCTCTCAAGATCTGAGAGAACCTTTGCCTGGCCTAGTCTTACTGGAGGCTTCTCATCAACTTCCAAGGTTTGATTGGGTTGGGGTTTTGATGATCAGATAAGTTGGTTGAAGAGCCGTGGGGGGCGCAGTGGTTAGAATGCACTATCGCAGGCCGACAGGAGTTATCAAGGACCCAAAAGCAACCCCATGACCACGGGTGAGGGCTGTCCATCAAAGTATCAAAACTGGGTCATAAGTAGCTCTGGGAAGGTCTGTCATCACTTCGAATGGTTTCTAAGCAATCCATCATAAGTTAAGGAGTACTTGTATTCTAATAGGTTAATGGAAGATTTAGCAGAATAAGAAGAGTTGGAAGGGACCTTGGAGGTCTTCTAGTCCAACCCCTTGCTGAGGTAGGAAACTCTACACCACTCCAGACAAATGGTTATCCAACCTCTTCTTGAAATCTTCCAGTGTTGGAGCACCCACAACTTCTGGTGGCAAGCTGTTCCACTGATTAATTGTTCTCAATTAATTTCTCCTTAGTTCCAGGTGCTTCTCTCCTTGGTTAATTTCCATCCATTATTTCTTGTCCAACCCTCAGATGCTTTGGAGAATAAGTTGACCCCCCTTCTTTGGAGCAGCCCCTTAGATATTTAGGGATGCCCATCAGTCTCTGTAATGAATTTGCATAATGGTAAACATGAATTTCTAACAGATTTCTTTTATGCAGTTCAATGTCCAATATTTACCGTCTGCTGCCTCATTAGAACAAAAGTCAACAATTCGTTTAGTGTGTAGTATCCTAAATTCAGCATCTTCTTTGATGCCATGTTTATGTATGATATTTGAGAGTGTTTGATAAGCAACACACACTATTTCTTTTAGCATAAGAAAACTAAAACTTGCTTTTGTTTTGATGGCACACTTTTGATGTTCTATTTCTGGGAGTTGATGGCAAATTAGCTTTGGCATCTTGCTAAAATGAAGCTTCTGGAGATGTCTCCATCTAGAGTCCTTTAATAAGGGGACGAGGCTTTGTACATTTAAAATATGACAAAATTGGAAATATTAACTGTGTTTCTCAGCTGCTGGGAGATCAGAGAGTAGGGAGCTGTTAAACAGCGTTTTTAGGAAAAATCCTTGCAAAATAAATTGCTTGTTCTTTTAGATTTCCTAGAGCTCTTCCGTTTCTCTGATCCTTGTTTGCTTCAACTTTCACTTAGTAAAGGGATGGACAAAGGGTGGCCCTTCCCTTAACTTCTCTGAAAAGTTTTCCTTCCATTCCCCCCCACCCCAAAGCAAGCCTTTCATTTCTAAATTGACTTAGAAATGAATTTAGGCATAATTCCGTAACAACATCATTGAAAACTCCTCCTCCTCCTCCTCCTCCTCCTCCTCCTCATCATCATCATCATCATCATCGTCATCATCATAGGTGGGTTCCTACCAGTTCACACCTATTTGGTAGAACCGGTTCGTCAAATCTACCGAACCGGTTAGAAGAGGTTCCACCAGTGGACCCGGAAAGCAGGCCACACCTACAGAAGAGCTTCCAACATTTTTTGAAACCCACCACTGGTCCTTGGAGATGATTATTCTACACTATCATGCTCCTATTTATAAAACTCAGGGCCTCTGTGAAAGGTAAGGATGACTACTGCGTTTGTGGTGCAATCAGAACATTGTGTGTGTTGAAGTTGTTTTAACGCAAACCAAAGATGCCTTTTGAAAAACAAGTTTACATCCTATTCTTATGCATTCCAGTGCTGTGTGGGGGGTAATTTAAGGTGGTTCTGACAAGTGTCGTCGACATCTTCATATCCGGTCACATGGGCGGCAAGCCACTCCCATCCGGTCACCTGGGCGGGAAGCCACTCCCATGAAGGAGGCCACACCCACAGAGTAGGTACGAACAATTTTTGAAACCCACCACTGATCATCATCATCATCATCTGAAACAACTTAGCAGTTCTAATAGTCATTGAACTCCAACACAGGAACAGAACACAATCCTGCAAATATATTTTTTCTTTGCTAAATTTGGGGATCTTCTCCAGATCTTGGAATGGAGAAACCAGTCAAATTAATAAGAAATCGTTCCCATTTGGCAAGTTTCACACCAGGGCAGAGCAGAGGGCCAGGGCTCTGTATAACTTACCAAACTATTTGCATTTTATTAAGCATGTTTTTCTTTTGATGTGAATTCCGTTGTGTTTGAATGCCTGAGTCTACTGATCCCCTTTGAGAATATATTTTCTAATTGTCCCAAGATGAAATTGTTTGGCTGCTTTTGGAATAGTTATCTACGTACATTCAATAAAATAAGCATTGATTTTGAAGCATGGACCTTCGACAGAACCTGAAGTGTCTCAGAATCCTTCATCAAATTGCCAAGATATAGTATTGCTCGTACTTTGCAGTGAAACATGAGCTAAATCTAGACAGAAATCTACCAGGTGAAACCTGAAAGAGATGATGGCTATTATTCCAGAGCAATTATTTGAGAATTCTGAGAAAAATTCTGGTGAACAATTGAAACGCAAAAGCCCAGAGATAGGCAAATGCTGTTGTTGGGCTGATGACACTAAATTGTTATCTTTTTTTGTTGTCAGTTGCAAAATCGTGTCTGACCCATCGCGACCCCAACGACAACATTCCTCCAGGCCTTCCTGTCCTCTACCATCCTCTGGAGTCTATTGAAGCTCACACCGACTGCTTCAGTGACTCCATCCAGCCACCTCGTTCTCTGCCATCCCTTCTTCTTTTGCCCTCCATCGTTCCCAGCATGAGGCTCTTCTCCAGGGAGTCCTTCTTCCTTCTCCTTAGGTGGCCAAAGTCTTTGAGTTTCCTCTTCAGGATCTGGCCTTCTAAAGAGCAGTCAGGGTTGATCTCCTCTAGGACTGACCGGTTGGATGGCCTTGCAGTCCAAGGGACTCAATGCAGGAGTCTTCTTCTCCAGCACCAGAGTTCAAAGGCCTCCATTCTTTGGCGCTCAGCCTTCCTTATGGTCCAACCTTCACAGCCATCCATTGCAACTGGGAAAACCACAGCCTTGACTAGACACACTTTTGTTGGCAGTGTTATCCTAATTATCACTGTGTCTATCAACTATCACTATCAACTGTGACACATTATTTAACTGCATGGATTACCAGAGGCCAACATCATGCTTTGATCAAGTTTTTGACTGCTAAATTATGATCATTTTTTTTCATGAATCCAGGACTTGGCCAGGTTTCTGATACCCTTGTTGGCAAGAGGCTAAGCACTGGTATTCTTAGGTTTTTTTTGAGCTTACAGTTTGGCACTTTCTCAAAACTACATTAACATGCCTTCCTCTCAACCTTGAGTTGACAGATAGCTACATCAGCGTAAATTATGCTCAGCCCTTGGTTAAGCTTTATTGTGCTCGGCAGTGAGGCTGGGTGAGTGGGGCTGCCCTTTACTCAGTTAATGCAAGACAGTTTCAGCAGAGTGATGAATGCATTCTTCAGTTTCCTGTTTTCTCTGTCTGCCTGTCCGTCTGTCTGTCTGTCAGTCAGTCTATCTGTCTGTCTGTCTGTTTGCCTGCCTGCACTGCCTCTCCACTGACTGGAGAGCTGAGATGGTCTTTTTTTTTCCTGGAGAAAACCTCTCTGTCGTGTGTGGTTGCTAAGAATCTTGATGGTACAGAACCCATTCACTCACTTCACATGCCCAATATTGAGGTAGAGTTTAGTGTGGCCAACTCTTTGCTGCACTGAAAACCAAGCTGGCTAAATAACATTTTAAAGGTTCCTACAACATGGCACAAGGTGTCAATATTGGACAATGTTGCTCTGACCTAGGTTTCCTGAAAAAGCATAAATCACATTCGTAGTCGTCAAACCCCTTTTTTATTTAGACGGCTGTGAATTATGGTCATTCACAGCCCGTAATGATTCGGAAACCGTCTGTGAAGATTCTGACAGATGTCTGCTCGAGTCGCCACTGTCTTTCAAGGGAATGTTGATCAGCTCCCACCTTTATCTCCCTTGAAATGCTGTCATGGACCTAATTCCCAATTAGTTTTGCAAGGCCAAACACAGCACAGAGTCAAACAGGACTTCTCAGAGCTTGAACTGACCGGATGAACGAATTGCTTCCTGCAAAAGCTCACGTCCAGCTCGCTCCTCTTTTATGTCCTATGGGACATAAGCCTTACTCCTGAGTTGACCCCTTTTTCTTAATTGTTCTTTTCTTCTGGCAGCTCTGCGCGTGCGCACGTTGGGAACAGGCTCCTGATGTTCTTCTTCTGACACCAGGGCCATGTCTGACTCCGAAGGCAGCTGATAATCCTCAGACGGCCCTGGACCCCTCTGTGCCTCTGACGCAGAGCCCTCACCTGAGCCTTCCCCAGACTCCAGGACTGGCCCAGGTTCCTCCCCAACCCTCCTCCCTGTCTGACTCTGCTGGTGGGCCACAAGAAATGTTCCAAAGGAGAAACGGAACATTATCTTAGCTGGAACTTATGGTATATGTGGGCGACAAGGAGAACAGCAGGGACTTAAAACGGGGAAAGTTAAAAGTGAACATGGGTATCGTAATAGATCCCTGAACTTTGCAATGAGAAGATGTGGCTTAGAGACCTAACAATGAGGAAGGAAAGAAAAAAGTTGGGCTGTGAATGACTGTCACCGCGGGGGGTGGGTGGGTGTTGTATGTTTAAAATTGTATTTGTATCTGTAAGTTTTACGCTTTAAAAAAATGTATAACTAATGAATGCCGATACAAAAGGCTGTATATTTACTTTATATTGTTATGTATGTTTTGTCCTTTCTTATGTTGTTGTGTTTTTCTTTCTGTTTTTTAAAGGTAATAATGTTTAATAAAAATTATATTTAAAAAAAAAATGTTCCACGCATGATCATTTTGCTCTCTGCTGCAATTAAGAGACCAAAAGTAAAAAAAAAAAAAAAAGAAGTAGATGGTTGGTGTTCCCAGCAGTAATTTATACTGCACTAATAGTGATTTTCTTAGTCATTCTTTTAATAAATAAATAAATTGTTTCTTTCATGGAGAAACTGATGCTAGAAAATACACAAGACTTTCACCAATATTGAACCGCAACAACCTTCTTGACACAGGAAGAGGGGGGAGGAGTGCTGTGTAAGGTTTTGCCTGCAAAGATAATCACCGTCTTCCATATATGGTGACAGAATCCACACTTTTGGGTGCCTTCTGGGCACGCAATAATGAAGATAAATTTGCAAACTTTGGCAGGTTCTGCTTGCCTTCCAATTCTCCATTCCGATGGATCAGTTGTGGCAGAAGGATTCCTGCATTGCCCATTAATGGGCTATTTTTCAACCTTGGGAGAAGATTGTGTGAGAGCAGAACTGCACGGAGCCTATTGTCATAACCCGGGAGCCATAAAAGGTATATAAATAAACATGGCTTCCTAATCCAACTTCATTAGGGCTTCTCGCTTTCTATTTATTGTCGATGGCCAGATGGCAAAGGATTAATTTCTGTATTTCTTACAGAGCACAAGAAGGAGAAGACGCAACAATCTGGTTGTGTTCCAATTGGCAGAGTTAATCCTGATTGGCATTAAAAGTCTTCAGGCAACACAGCACGTGATGGAAGGTGTCAATCCTCGATCCATGAATATAGGGGCAAAGCCTCTCTCTCTGGATCAGGAGTCTCCAGCCCTGGCAACTTTAAGACTTGTGGACTTCAACTCCCAGAATTTCTGACCTTCCCGAGGAATTCTGGGAGTCGAAGTCCACAAGTCATAAAGGGATGTGCTCTAGATTAGCCAGTCAAAAGAGCAAAAGATTTTCTAAGCTGTTATCTTAGAGAACTTCCCTTCTCATGGGAAATGACCCTCTTCTGCCAAACTAGGTCACAAAACAACAGCGGTTATGATATCATCACTTGTGCTATGATACCATGATGCTCAGGGATGCCATCATGGCTTATAGCAAAAACCTACCTGTGTTACTGAATCACACAATCTCTAGGTTTATATAGGGCCATGGTGGCCCAGGGGCTAAAGACACTGAGCTTGTCGATCAGAAAGATTGTTGGTTGGGCGGTTCGAATCCTTAGCGTCACATAACGGAGGGAGCTCCCGTGACTTGTCCCAGCTTCGGCCAACCTAGCAGTTTGAAAGCACGTAAAAAATGAAAGTAGAAAAATAGGAACCAACCTTTGATGGGAAGGTAACAGTGTTCTGTGTGCCTTCAGCATTTAGTCATGCCGGAGATGTCTTCGGACAGCGCTGGCTCTTCAGCTTTGAAATGGAGATGAGCACCATCCTCTAGAGCTGGGAATGACTAGCACAGATGGAATATTGGACAAAAATTAAGACATGGCTGGAAGAGATGATACAACAACGTATTGAGCTGAAGCCAGAAACATTTCTGCTGGGAATTCTACCTGAAATTTATAATAAAGAGAATGTATATTTAATATTCATGTATTAACTGTAGCTAGAATTGTATTTGCACAACATTGGAAAAGTGTAGAGATCCCTATTGATGAGAAGGTGATAAGGAAAATATTAGAATGCGCAGAAATGAATAGACTAACATTAGCAATTAAGGAGAAGGAACAAACTGATTATTATATGATATGGGAAGTATTTTACCAATGGTTGGAGAAAAAAAAGGAGTTTGGAAATGAAGAAAACTAAAAAATAAGTAGATAATACACTTAGATAAAGATATAAAACAGTTGGTATGTGTATGTTAAGAATAATGATGTTTAATGTTGATATATTATTACTAAAAGACAGTAAGAAGAAAAATGGAGAGTTTTATAATTTTAAGTGCTTAAGATATTATATATTATATTAATATATTATAATACTAAACTTAGGGAAATAAGGAGCTGAGGTGGCCCAGTGGTTAGGGTGCAGCACTGCAGGCCACTTCAGCTGACTGTTATCTGCAGTTTGGCGGTTCAAATCTCACCGGCTCAGGGTTGACTCAGCCTTCCATCCTTCCGAGGTGGGTGAAATGAGGACCCAGACTGTGGGGGCGATAGGCTGACTCTGTAAACCGCTTAGAGAGGGCTGAAAGCCCTATGAAGCGGTATATAAGTCTAACTGCTATTGCTATTGCTATTGCTATTGCTAAGGTTAATATGAATTTGAAAGACGTGGCAAAAGAAGAACGATGTTGAACAGAGATGTTTGTACCCAGATGACACACGGCAGAAGGAAAGATGGGATGTTTAGTTCTGTGATTGAAAAACAATAAAACTCTTTTAGAAAAAATAGAATGATGCCAACAGAAATATTCCTTGAGGAGTTCTTGCTCCACAGGATTTGCATCCAATTTGAATCATCACTCAGCAAGCACCAATTAGATGGAGACGTTTCATTTAGACCAGGGAACAACAGGATTTAAAACCGATATCAAGGGATATCCATCTTCAATCTTCCGCCATTCACTTTTTAAGTTTTATGGAGGGGGGGGGGGATATTCTTCAGACACTTGAGGATACCTCTCTAATGCAATTCACTTTTAATTACTTTGGATGGTGGAGAAGAGAAGCAATAACCTCTCGTTAAACAGATTTTAATCAGCCAGAAACTGATTGTTCCTGTCTCCAAATGTGTTTGAAAAGATCAAAGAGAAGTGCTATTTTCAGAGCTTACGTTTTCAGATTACGGTTGGTTGTAATGAGACGTTTTCCCTCAATTCTGTACCTTTCAGCCTTATCGGTATCCCTGCCATAGCAGCTCAAGGATTGGAAAGTTGGGAAGTAAGTGTAGAGAGTCATATTTTCAAAAACAAATTGGGAATCTACAGCAAGATGTATCAGTCCAAAACTCCCTCAGCGTGCCTTCGGGCAACGAATGCATTTTACATTCCCATCCTTCGGTTTTCGTCCAGAACAAAATGGTTTTTACTAAGAAGCACATTAAACCAAGCTTCTGTGCATGAGGCCGTTGAAATCTCATGAGAACATGTGTGGTTCCCTCTTCCATCTGCTTTGTTGCTGTGGTTGTTGTTAATGTACCATCCATCATGTTGTGAAAAGGGAACCAAGGGGAAAGCTCTCCGCCCCAACGGCCTTGGGGACGGGAAGAGGAGACACATAACAGCAACAAGAAGAGATTCTCTTTTATGACCTTGTAATCCCTTAATTGTGGGTGGAATCAGGGTGAGTGGGTGAAGCTGAGCATTTGCTGACTGGATGCCCTTCCTGACGCCTAGAGGGAGTTCACAGCAGATATTTTTTTTCTTTACGCCCCGAGAGAAAAACATCTGCTGATTCCCAAGATTGAACTTCTGGCTGGGAGGTGAATTTCTCCACCCCAAGCCATTATACACTCATGGTCATCAAGAACATGGTAGCTGAAATAAACACTTGCTTTCTGATACACTGGACGAATATTCCTTTCCAAAAAGCTGCAATGTCCATAAGACAAAAATTGGCTACAGTGTAGTACCATCTTGTACCAATTATCTGGACATACCTTTAACAATCTTTGGACCATAATGTTATTATCCACTTTTAATGTAAATACTTTTAATTATATTTTAATGTTAGTATTTTTAATATAGTGTAAAGACAAATGTATATTGCTGGTCTTTGACCGTAATAAAGATCTTACTTACTTCCTTACTTTCCAAAAAGCAACTGTGCTCCACATGTTGAGAAAGAAGGATTGAGCCAGAGGTGGGTTGCTCCCAGTTCGGCCTGGTTCAGCTGAACTGGTAGTGGTGGCGACAGGAGGCTCCGCCCTCCCACCCAGATGCTTCTGCGCATTGGCTGTTCCGCCCCTGCATTTATCTGCCTGTTTGTATTTAATGGTTGTTCTCTCCAAAGATGCTTTTTTAACCACATCTTTTTCTGTCAAAATATATTTGGAAAAAACCTGTTTTGAGGACAGGACTGAACTGGAAAATTTCCAGGAATGCTAGAGAGAAGAGAGAAGTTTGCACATGAGCCAGCGAGAGGCGAATCAGGTCAGTTCACATCAAAATTCACCACTTTGACTTCTGTGCACGTTTCTGTGCCAGGTGGCGTTGATGCAGCCGAGGCTCTGCCAAACATTTTTCAGGAGGGATTCAAACAATTTTACAGTTGTTGGGAAAAAGAAGGAGCTAAGTAAGGATGCTAGAGAAATATGTTTCTCCCCTACCCCTTCCTTGTATGGATGCTTTACAAATTTGATATTTTATGAAATGACGAATAATTCAGAAATCATTTCACAGCTTGGCTTGGGTCCTAGAAAGAAAAGTTCTGCATGGATCCAAGAAAACATTTTACGTCTTTTTCCCATCCCTTAATCACAGGGCGTTTTTAACCAACAAGGCTGGGTGGGTTAATTTGCACTTAGTCCTCATGAATTCCTACTCATTTCAATATTCCTTTTGGTTCTGCTTGGCTTCCCAAATGTGGAATTTATAGCTCCATAAATATGAAGGCTATTTAGGCTTCCTATGGGGACTTGCTCTTACGTTTTCAGACTTTTGTAACCCCTTTCTACTTGTTCTCAGGAGTCAGCAAAATAAAACTGAAGGTTGAAAGAAGGAGGAAGGAAAGAGCAACCTAATCTAATGTAATCTACCAGATCCCAGGCAAGGATTGCCCCTGTGATTATGTAGATGGGGAGGAAGTTAACCACCAGATTGCAAGAACACAAGAGAGTGGTCAGACAAGGAGGCCCAAACTCATTGTTAGCCTCACACTGCAATAAACAAGGACGAACATCCAATTTTGCAGCTACCAAGATTGTTGGCGGAGCAGGTACAAAAACAGCCAGGGAAATGATTGAAGCATGGGGAAATGGGCCCCTTGTCTGTCAACAGGAGTGCCAATTTACCACCAGCTTACCAGGTACTTAGGAGTCAAGCACTAAGAAACAACAGCCAATCACTAGCCATCAACACACCAATCAACTAGTAGGAAGGCACCGCATCAATATAATTTAAAGAACAGCTGAAAACACATATTCCAGTGGAGAGAGGTTTCCTGAGGATGGGCTCAAGCACAAATCTGGAAACATGGAAGGCTAAAACTCTGGTCCCAGTAACTGACCCAGGTTGGATCTTGCAAAGGGAAGAGCGATCCCAACAAGAATGAAACCAAGAAGAAGAGACTTCTGCTCTTCTGGAGTCAAATCAAATGGGAATCAAGGCACAATTTAATGGACAAGTTGCCCTTCCTTTATGACAGTGGTTCCCAAACTTGGCAACTTTAAGACTTGTGGACTTCAACTCCCAGAATTCTCCAGCAGAGCTGGCTGGAGAATTCTGGGAGTTGAAGTCCACAGGTCTTAAAGTTGCCAAGTTTGGGAACCACTGCTTTATGACAACGATGATCCTAACCCTTGAACAATACCTAGAACTGTGATGGTGAAACTATGGCTCCTATGGCAGGTGGCACACAGAACCCTCTCTGCAGGCATGTGAGCCATCATCCAGCTCAGCTGCACCGCACATGTGTGCTCACCTCTCACTGCCCAGCTGATTTTGGGATCTCTGCTGCACTTGCACTGGGGGCAAGAGGTTGTGTGCACATGTGTGAGGGAGTGCGGGGGGTTGCGGCATCCACAGTGGCCTGTTTTTGGTCTCAGGAGGCTTCAGGGAGCCCTGCTAGGCCCAAAATGGGGTGTGTGGGGGGGTCTAACGCATGCGTAGGGGGAACACGGAGGGGGAGTCATGCACATGTGCAGGGGGAGCATGGGGGCATGCATGGGGGCGAGGTGCATTGCATTATGGGTGTGGGAATGCTGTCACATGTGCAGGTGATTTCGGCAGGCGAGGAGAGAAAAATTAGCCATCCCTGACCTTGAAGATGCTGAGTGATCTCAGAAGGCTAAGCAGGGGAGGGAATGCTTGGATGGAAACCATCTGAAAATCCCAGAGTTTAGTCCAGGTAGGGAGGTAGCCAATCATTTTCATTTTCATTCTGTCCTCCCCCCCAAATGAGAAAAAACGATGTCTCTGCAGCCACCAGAAGTTAAGCTTAATTGGAGGGTGTCCTATATAAGCCAACGAACGTATATTTCATGTATATTTAGAACAGCTCGTATGAATGCTTCATGAGATGGCTTGCCACCCTGCATGCAAACGGAAAGACTTATGCTTTATTATCTAGGAGCTGACAGACAAAAAGGCCCGACAGCCCAATTTATTCAGCATAGAAGAAAACATAAATATCTCTTTGATCCCTGGAATTTATTATAAATCACAACATGCTCCTCTTTAGTTTCTTTCATTCAGAGACTAAAAGCTGCAGCAGGTTGTTTAGAATAGATTTCGTGAAAAAAAATAAAAATGGACTGGAAATCTGATAGAAGAGACGTTGTGGGAGGTGGAGAATGTGGCCTGGCCTGCGTCCAGATGCCATGGCTACTTCTGAGGTTTCGTACAGGTGGGAGGTTCTGGCATGATTAATGTTCCAAAGCCAATTATCTTTATTTTCTTTTTAAGGAAATAAATGCGACATTAGCAGTTTATGCAACCTTTGTAATAAAGCACTTAAATATCCTGCCCTTGTAAAACCAATCATTTTCCAATGAGGTTAATGCAATTACATCGCGTATGATGAACATTGCAGAAACATTTCACCCTAGAACTAGCTCCTCTTGGAGAGGGCATCCTACATTGGCATAGGAGAAGCCGTTCCGTGGGCTCGGTTAATGAGAGAGAGAGAGAGAGAGAGAGAGAGAGAGAAGGAGGGTGGAAGGAAGGAAGGAAAGAAAGAAAGAGGGAGGGAGGAGGTGTTTTCTTTGTGGAAGGAATAAAGGAGTGGGAAAGAAAAAAGGAAGAAAGGAGGAAGGATGGTAGGAAAGAAGGAAGGAGGGAGGGAGGAAAGAAAGAAAGAGGGAGGAAGGAAGGAAGGAACAAACAAACAAAGAAGCAATAGCAATAGCAATAGCAGTAGACTTATATACCGCTTCATAGGGCTTTCAGGCCTCTCTAAGCGGTTTACAGAGAGTCAGCATATTGCCCCCAACAATCTGGGTCCTCATTTTACCCACCTCGGAAGGATGGAAGGCTGAGTCAACCCTGAGCCGGTGAGATTTGAACCGCTGACCTGCTGATCTAGCAGTAGCCTGCAGTGCTGCATTTAACCACTGCGCCACGAAGAAAAAAAGGAAGGAAGGAAGGAGGGAGGGAGAAGATGTCTTCTTTGTGGAAGGAAGGGAGGAAGGAGGGAGGAAAGAAAGAAAGAAAGAAAGAAAGAAAGAAAGAAAGAAAGAAAGAAAGAACGAACTTCAAATATTCCTAAAGCTCCAAGGCGGGTCATTTTACGTTGACATTCTCTATTGCTGATTTTGTCTTTTTTCATTCTAAATATGAGCATGGATACATGAAAGTCAGAGTGGTGTTATAGGGTTAAGGTTCTAGTCCTCTTTTAGGCATCAAAACTATATTTGTAAGTCAATTTCTCTCAGCCCTAAACTAAGTCAAAAAATATCCATCTTTAGGTCATGCTGGGCCAGTGTGGTAGATTACTGTCCATAAACTTGAGCTCATCCTGTGGTGGCCTTTTTTTTTAATGCCTTCAAGTCAATGTTGACTTGTGGTGGCCACCTGAATTAGTCCCTGCAGTTCTCTTGGCAAGGTTCTTCAGAAGTAGTTGGCCAGTGCTTGCTTCCTTCAGAAGAGAAAGGGTGACTCAAGGCCATCCAGCTGGCTTCCTGCCTAAGGCAGGATTAGAACTCACCGTCTCCTGGTGATTGGCTCAAAGTCACCCAGTTGGCTTTCAGACTCACAGTCTCCTGTTCCTAGCCTTATGCCTTAAGTATGAGACCAAAATGGCTCCCTGGACTGATATGGGTGGTCTCTCTCTCTCTCTCTCCCTCCCTCCCTTCCTCCCTTCCTCCCTTCTTCTCTCCCTCCCTCCCTCCCTCTCACTCTCTTTCTCTCTGTCTCTCTCTCCCTCCCTCCCTCCCCCCTCTCTCTCCCTCCCTCCCTCTCTCTCTCTCACACACACACACATTTATCAGCGACAGTTAAAATAAAAATATCTTACAATATTTGATGCGTGTTTTCAATTGCTATAAACAACTGTCCTGGTTTTCTGATTTTTATTGCAAACTTCACTAAGGCTTTCTTTTATAAAAACTAAAAGCAGTTATAACTATCTTCAATTCCCAAATACTCAGAATGAATGAATACGGGGCATAGCCTTCAATCAATTATTGGGATTCAGTAGAAGGAAAGAGATTAATGGAGACAGAGCTCACACCTCATCCCTGACGGGGTTTGTAACCGAGCGGCAGAACAAAAGACATCAACATTGATCAGGAACTAGATCTGCCGTGGAAATGCAGACTTTGAGACAAGCATTTTTCAGCAAACATTGCAGAAAATTAAGTCATTAAACAAAATGAAAGGTGGAAAAGCACATTGTGGCTTCAGATGAGATCAAGGAGATAATAGAGCATCCTTAAACCATAAACACCCCAGTTTCAATTCTTTCAGAAGAGATTCTTGCAAACTTAGTAAAAGTTCTTCCTGGATCTTCTTTGAGGAATTGAGAATCCCTATACTTAAAAGAGCTGTTGCAAAGAGGAAGGTATTGGGTTCCACTTCTGGAGCATTTTTACTTTTAGCCATTTCTTTTAAAAAATGAGAACAGGTTTGGAAGTGACTTTTGTTGCACTTTTTTTTCTTCCTCGGTTCCATCATGTCTGGTTTTTGGAGGCTGCCTGGAGAAGTCCCTGCAGTTTTCTTGGAAAGGTTTTTCAGAAGGATTTGCCATTGCCTTCTTCCAGGGGCTGAAAGAGAGTGGCTGGCCCAAGGACACTCAGCTGCCTTTATACCATACTATACTCTCCTTGGGGTAGTCCCTACGAGACGAGAACTCACCATCTCTGGGTTTCTTTAACCTACTCTAGTCTTCACCCCTGCACCAGTCTGGCTCTTTTGCTGTCCTTAAAAATGGTTTTATCTGGAGTTCTCCTTTTCCCATATGAACCCTAATCCATCTATCTTCTTTCTTTCTTTCTTTCTTTCTTTCTTTCTTTCTTTCTTTCTTTCTTTCTTTCTTGCCTTCCTTTCTGTCTTCCTTCCTTCCTTTCTTCCTTCTTTCTCTCTCTCTCTCCTACCCTCCTTCCCTTCCTTCCTTCTTCTCCCACGCAGAAGTTGCACAGAATGGATCAATCATACCAGAAGTTAGTCCTTCCTTCCTTCCTTCCTTCCCTCCCTCCTTCCTTCCTTCCTTCCTTCCCTCCCTCCTTCCTTCCTTCCTCCCTTCTTTCCTTCCTTCCTCCCTCCCTTCCGCAAAGAAGATATCTTTAAAAGTTCTGCAGGAAAGCATAATTGTTTCATTGAAGTAGGTTTTCATGCACAGTTGCAATCAGAAATGTCTTATCTCTACCAATTGTTCTCTTAACTTTTAATTATTGCAGTGACGTACCGAGAATCTTTTTTTTTTTTTTTGGCAACAGGGGTCAAAAGAAGACCTCCGAGCCAGCTCTTCAAATGTTTTGGGAAACGTTCTCCTTGTTCCTTCCTGAGCCCTTATCCTCAGTCTGGTGGAACATGGGGGATACGTAGAAACAGATGTGATTATTATTATTTTTTTCTGTGCTGGATTGGCTGCGAAAATCAAGCGGCAAGAAAAACCACAGCGAAGAGAAAAAGATCTTAACAGAAAAAGGAGGATAAACTAGACAAGACCTCATTTTGTAATGCAAAGAGAGTTAGCTCACAGGTTGATGGCACTCTGGAAAGGGATTTATCCAAGTTGATTTTGAACTAAGGAGAAGAGCATTGACATCCCCGTCTCTTCCTTCCTAATTAGGAAGGCATCTCTGAAATGCAAGAGAGAAACATCTGGAGAACTACGTACCTGGTAGTCATGGAAAGTCTTTTGTTGTCAAGGCAACTTCTTCCTTAAAATCTTTAGTAAGAAAGCCCAAGCAAAGGAGAGAGAGAGAGAGAGAGAGGGAGGGAGGGAGGGAGGGAGGGAGGGAGGGAGGGAGGGAGAGAGAGAGAGAGAGAGAGAGAGAGAGAGAGAGAGAGAGAGAGAGAGAGAGAGAGAGATTGATTGATTCCTGGTTGTCAGCCCTCCAGAGTTCAATCCACTAAGTTAGAGATTGAAGTCATTCTTTCTATGGCTCGGTAAGAATCCAGAATTTTTCCACCCAGATCTGGTATCCCTACCACAAAGTGACAATAGATTGATTAAGATCTTGGTGGGATCTCAGGATTCCCCTGGGGCTTCAGATCACGTGGAATGTCTTCTAACTCTGACAATTTTGAGAAAGGGTTGTTGAGCCCAGTTGCTGTCTGTTCTTCGACAGATCAGCTGCACATTAGAATGATTTTGCTTATTAAATACATAGGGATGTATACAGTGGAAGATTTTGGTTATTAAATACAGTGTGTGCATTTCCCTTGACTGTTATTTTCTTTAGAGTAAAGGCAAAACAGCTTAACCCTCCTGGTAGCCCTCGTCTTTACAATTGTTTACCCACCTGCCCATCCAAACATTAAAAAAACAAAACTGCGTCAACATCTTTCAATATTTTCAACCTAGATATGATCTTTGTGAAATTTCTTTAAAGAGATGTAGCGGGGAATTGTGTACCGAGCCGAGGTGGCGCAGTGGTTAAATGCAGCACTGCAGGCTACTTCAGCTGACTGCAGTTCAGCAGTTCGGCTGTTCAAATCTCACCGGCTCAGGGTTGACTCAGCCTTCCATCCTTCCGAGGTGGGTAAAATGAGGACCCGGATTGTTGTTGGGGGCAATATGCTGACTCTGTAAACTGCTTAGAGAGGGCTGAAAGCCCTATGAAGCGGTATATAAGTCTAACTGCTATTGCTATTGCTATTGCTACTTTGGGTAACTTCAGAAAGTATTTCAGCCTAAGGATGAATGGTCTAAAGGTGATTCCTAATATTGTCCTTTCCTGATTTCTGGCATTTTTCAGGGATGGTGGCTGTTTTGATGTGGCCCTGCAGAAGACCATTGCTATTATGAGGAATTCAATGACATATTTTGATTTCTCACCCATATTATGAAAAATCTAAAGGTTCAGAGCTTGTTCTGAGCTAAAGCTGCTCGGTTTTTTTTCAAACCCTTTGCTGGATAAAAGAGATGTGGAACCTTCTCACAGCTACAAAGCCTCTCTTCTTTGTGAATGTCTCAGCCTTTTGAATCGTCTGCCATCTTGTTAAGGTCAGATCATGCATCCTTGGGACCGTAGAAGCAGGACTGGGAAGCCCCAGTGCAGGATTTGAATAAAAACCGTAATCGTGGCCTTTAAGTTGGGGGCTTCCTTAGAGACCCTAGCAATGGCTCCTATGGAAACTGGCCAGTCTTGGGGTATCTGTCAGTCCTGCAGCCTTCTTTTCTTTTGGATCTCAGGCCAGCCATACTTTCCATTATTCTACCATGCATTTTCTATGGTGGGAAAATGGGAGGCGGGGTTATGCAGAGTTAGATGCTATGTAGCCATAACAACATTCTTTTAGAAACTCAAGGTCATCTTTGTCTCTGCACCTGACTGGAACTGGATGGGTGGAACTGCAAGCATGCCAGTGGGAGATTGGACCATGGGATGGACTTGTGGGTGTGGGGAAAAGATCTTGGACTTTCAACTGGGTGGGGAAAACCGGGAAGCTTTCAGATTTGGGTTTTCCCAGATGTGCCAACGTGGCTCTCTTCATCAATTGGAACTTTGAGCAATACTTTGCCTCGGATTTTGATTTACTTTCGGATGCTACTTGGAACCCTGACACTATCTCTGCTGTGGTTATTAAGAAGCTCCTGGCAACCATACAGAGATATAGATACCCATTTGGGAGATTTGGGTATCATCTAGCTTGGCATGTGTGTTTCTCTTATATTGTGCTTTTAAATCTGTTTGCTTGAATTAACAACAAAGCTAAAAAATTCTTTATTCACCAATGAGCTCGTTGCCTCTGGATCCAGAAGAACCAATTTAGGTTTTTTTTTTTAGGTTTTATTGGGATTTATATGCCGCCCTTTTCCCTGAGGGGACTCAGGGCGGCTTACAACCACAGGGGAGGGGAAGTGCAAGGTCAAAACAAACACTTTGTGAACAAAAGAAAAATAATAAAACACAACTTTCATTCAGCAATCAAACACTCGGGCGGGTAATTGGAAGCCTATCCCCAGGCCTGCTGGGAGAGCCAGATCTTGAGGGCTGCGCGGAAGGTCTGGATCGTGGTGAGGGTGCGGATCTCCATGGGGAGCTCGTTCCATAGGGTCGGGGCAGCAACAGAAAAGGCTCTCCTCCGTGTGGTCGCCAGTCGACATTGACTGGCAGATGGAATTCGGAGGAGGCCCAGTCTGTGCGATCTGATTGGTCGATTTAGGGAGGTAATCGGCAGAAGGCGGTCTCTCAATTGCTCGGGCACCTGATCCCTGCCCTAACATTTGGCAGAACAGGTGTCTCTGAACCAGCATTGAATCCTGGCTAGCCTTTCCCACAGAGCCTGGGTGTCTTCAGGATGGCCAGGCCCATCGGCCCATCTAGAGCCTGGAAACAATTTCTGCTGGGGGATCTGAAGGGATCTGGAAGGACGAGGCCAGAGGACATTTTGTCCAGCTGGAGGTTTGCTCCAGCCTTTAGGAGCTCAAGCAGGTAGGCAATGAGCAATTCTTAAAACAGTTCAACGCATTGCAAAGAAAGAATTTTTTTAAAAAAAATATAAAACCTTATTTTATTTTATTGAAAATGAAATCCGCTAGGGGGAGTCCTGAAAGTTAAGAAAAATAATTTTTAAAAAACTCCGAGTTTCTACCCCACCATCATGACCATCCATCTTGACTTGCCTCTGGAGACACCCATCATCTGGCTTGATTTGACGAATGTTGCAATCTTAAAACCTGGGGGTTCATATTTCGCAAATGTGAAGGCTTTCTCATTAGGCGATTTACTCATTAGGACAGTGAGGGCTAACCTTTTTTGGCTCGGGTGCTAAAAGCGCATGTCCACACCCATAATTCAATCCCCCTGCGCATGCATGCATGGCCTCCTGCTGCCTCCGGTGCATGACCCCCCCTATCCTCCTGAAGCCTGGGGAGGGCGAAAACGGCCACCCCCAGCCCCCTGGAGGCCCTCCGGAAGCCAGAAATGACCCATGTCCGAACTTCCGGTAGGCCTGCTAGATTCAGTAGGCCTGTTTTTCGTCCTTCGTCCTTGAAGGCTTTTCTGGGGAGGCCCTTCAAAGGCCAAAAACTAGCTGCAGCTGAGGGCAACTACTGCAACGTGCTCTACATGGGGCAGCCCTTGAAGAGTATTCGGAGACTTCAGCTTGTCCAGAATGCAGCCGCGTGAGTGATTGTGGGTGCACCTCGGTACACCCATGTTACACCTATCCTCCATGAGCTGCACTGGCTGCCTGTTGATCTCCGGGTGCGCTTCAAGGTGCTAGTTGTCACCTACAAAGCCCTTCATAGTATTGAACCTGGGTACTTGAGAGACCGCCTACTGCTAATTACCTCCATTAGACCGATTAGATCGCACAGATTAGGCCTCCTCCGAATTCCATCCGCCGGCCAGTGTTGACTGGCGACTACCCGGAGGAGAGCCTTCTCTGTGGCTGCTCCGACCCTCTGGAACGAACTCCCCGTGGAGATTCGAACCCTCACCACCCTCCAGGCCTTCCGCAAAGCCCTTAAAACCTGGCTGTTCCGACAGGCCTGGGGCCAAAGAGCTGTTGCCCCCATCTCGAATGGTATGGTTCTTGTGTTTTAATTATGTATTGTTGTTTATGTCATTTTAAATTCTTGTTTGTATCCCCCTTCCCTAGTTGAGTTGTGAGCCACCCTGAGTCCCCTTCGGGGGAAAAGGGTGGCATATAAATAAAATCAACATCAACATCAACATCAATGGCTCGCGTACCCTCAGAGATGGGTCCGCGTGCCCCCTGTGGCATCCGTGTCATGGCTTTGCCATCTTGGCCTTTGGAGAATGCAAATCCCAGCTGACCAACATGGCAACATGGCTCCTCGTGACAGCATCTGTGGTCGCATCTCCTTGGTGGTCTTGGGGGTCTCCACAGAGAAGCTACCTTCCCCGGCTGACCCTGCCTTTGCTTGGCTTGCGGAAAGAGAGCATGGTGAATGGGGAGACGTCAGCCCAGGAGAGGAATCTTCTCTGACGTGGGCGTTCTCATGCAACCCCCACTTCGTGTGACGACAGATGAGAATCGGTCGGAAATGATTTTACGAAAAAAAAAAAGGTTGTAATGCAGCGGATTTATGCTCGTCCTTCAGAGTTTGATGTGGGAAAGATGACCTTTCAAAACACTTGGTTATATCATTAGCTTTATTGCCCATGGAGCGGCTCATAAAATTACAGCACATCATTAGCTTTACGAGGCATTGCATGAGAAGCCCGTTTGGCTCTCCAAGTGGATTTTACATGATCCAAACACGGCAGTCAGAAAGGGACGTTCTAATAAGAACAAACAGGCCAACGTTTCTTTTGTTATGCATTTCACACACAAAAAAACATCTCCATTCTCCCTTTAGGTGTCCATGAAATTGGAAGTATTTATTTGTACAATCGGGCCATAAAGTCCGTGGAGTTTAAATCTTTCTCAACGCTCCCAGAGGGATGGAACCAATGTTTGATTCTCTCTTCCATTTCCATAGACAGCCTCCAACTCTGGCTGATTCTAACATTGGGAAGCCTAGATTAGAAAAAGAAAAATCTGAGCATTTATCTGGTCAATGCGAAGCACAGACATGTATGCACCCATGAAACGGAGAGCAGAGCCATTCCTACAAGAGGGACGCATGCAACCTGCTCTTGGAAGGTCCGCTGGGATAAAGGGAGCGAATGCAGAGACAGGTCACCTGCAAGATCCAGAGAGCCTTTCCCTGAAGGATCTGCTTTATGAAGGTTAACAAACGCAGCACGGCTGAGACCGAGGTCCTTTGAGTTTGAGTTTGAGTTTTATTTCATTTGTATGCCGCCCTTTTCCCTAAGGGGACTCAGGGCGGCTCACAGCTCAAGAAAGGGAAGGGGGATACAAACAGTTTGACAACAACACAAAACAATACATAATTAAAAAGCACAACAAGCATACCATTCGAGATAGGGGCGACGATTCTTTAGCCCCAGGCCTGTCGGAACAGCCAGGTTTTAAGGGCTATGCGGAAGGCCTGGAGGGTGGTGAGGGTTCGAATCTCCAGGGGGAGTTCGTTCCAAAGGGCCGGGGCAGCCACAGAGAAGGCTCTCCTCCGGGTAGTCGCCAGTCGACACTGGCCGGCGGATGGGATTCGGAGGAGGCCTAATCTGTGAAATCTAATGGGTCTTTGGGAGGTGATTGGCAGCAGGCGGTCTCTCAAGTACCCAGGTCCAATACCATGAAGGGCTTTATAAGTGACGACTAGCGCCTTGAAGCGTATCCGGAGACCAATAGGCAGCCAGTGCAGCTCGCGGAGGATAGGTGTTACGTGGGTGAACCGAGGGGCACCCACGATCGCTCGCGCGGCTGCATTCTGGACCAGCTGAAGTCGCCGAATACTCTTCAAGGGCTGCCTTGGGGATTCCGACAGCATTGCAGGATCGTGGAAGGCTGGTGCTGGGTTCAAAATGGCCAAGAAATGAAAACGGAGAGAAGATCTCAAGTTTGAAAGATTTCAAGACTTGGTTCCTTTTCTGAAATGGTTTTGTTGTTCTTCAATCACTAAATCACACCCGACTCTTTGGGACCCCATTGGAGCAAAACAGGAGAGACTTCCCTGTCCTCCACTGAGACAGATTTAAAACGGCTGTTTTATGAGCCTCCTTTATTGTGGGTCTGAAATCACTTGAAGGACTTCTTGCGAACCTCCACTTTAAATAATTGCACTCTAACCCTTCCTTCCTTCCTTATTTCTTTCCTCCCTCCTTCCCTCCCTCTCTTCCTCTCCCACGCAGAAGCTGCATGGAATGGATCAATCACGCCAGAAGTTTAAATTCAACCAGCTAAGGGATGGGCTAGTTAAACCCCCCATCATAAAACACAGGTATCCAAACAAAACCATTAATAAAACCTGACAGGACTGCAATCCGTGCATCGTTATGTGGTGCTTACTCTTGGCTGCACAAGGTCAACTTGTGAAACGCACAAGCAGTAACGGAACTTCTGAGATGCAAGCAATCTTCCTATCCAGGATGGCCAAGGAAGAGCCGGGATTAAAAGGTGAAGGCTTCCCTGTCTAGCCATGTTCGATGCTAGGGGGTGATGCCCATCTCTGTTTCTTGGCCAAGGGAGCCCAGCCTCGTCCGAGGACAATTCCCATCCTCATGTGGCCAGCATGGCTATGGGCCAAAGGTGTACGAGATTCTCCCCGAATTGTGATTCTCTGGGGTGAACTCAATTACCGTGTTCAGCCACTGCACCAAGCTATATAACTTGTTTAATAAATTGGTTGGATTCACACGGTGGGCTAAGTGAAAATCAAATCCATCCATTTGTTGCCTAGTGCAATGCCTGTAATTATCAGAAGTGCTCAAGTTCCATTTGCAGGCTCCTTGCTTGCTCTGGAGATGCTCTCTATCCTATCTCTAAGAGCAGAGAAACACTTCCATGGCCTCATTCGAGTCCCTGGCAGAATTCTCTAGTGGATGCCTGATAAAACAGATTATTTGAGTTAAATAGCTCGGAGCCACCTCCAGTTGCCAATAAATATCGGTCTTGGCAACGAAACATTATCCCTGCCTAATAAAATACACCTGTGGACTTTGGGGTTAGTACTATATAAACAGGCTGATGCCACTAGATGGCAATAAAGAGTTGTAGTTTGCATTCCTGCTTTGCTGCCATCTAGTGGTTGTCTGGATACTTGCATTACAGATCTGGTATTACCAATGGGCTCCATTTTTGTGTTTGTAGTTTAAGGCCCATCCAGCTGAGTCTTAACCTCTCAGAGCAAAATATCCATATATACAAATCTCTTTTCTAGTTAAGCTCCAATTTTGATGATTTTGGTGACTTAGTTCCCATGACTTTCAACCCTGCTGGTCCCCAGATGTCTCTTATCCAATGACGGACCATTCTTGATCCTGCTTACCTTACTAACTCACTGGGTACCCTGAACTCTTGGGAGGAATTTAATTCACAGTTGGTTTATGCCGTTGAGTGTGGTTTACCATGTGCTAAATTCAGAAAACTTAGTGTGAAATAAAGGGACGCAGTGGCTCAGTGGCTAAGACACTGAGCTTGTCAATCAGAAAGGTTGAATCCCTAGCGCCACATAAGCGGAGTGAGTTCCCGTGACTTGTCCCAGCTACTGTCAACTTAGCAGTTCGAAAGCACATAAGAAATGCAAGTAGAAAAATAGGAACCACCTTTGGTGGGAAGGGAACAGCATTCTGTGCGCCTTTGGCATTGAGTCATGGCAGCCACATGACCCCGGAGACATCTTTGGACAGCGCTGGCTCTTCGGCTTTGAAACGGAGATGAGCACCGCCCCCTAGAGTCAGGAACGAGGGGGGAACCTTTACCTTTAGTGTGAAATATGGCTGCGGCCTAATGAATTCTTCTTTAGGAGGAAATCTGATAGAACTGCCATTTACTTTGAAATAAGCACATATAAAGTCCATATAATTTCTCAATTCTTTTTCACATTTACTGTAAATCGAGATCCATCCAAATTTAATCTAGTAACCACAAGTGGCTATTTTTATACAGAGTTCATTGAGTTAAGGCTACTACCTTCAAAGTAAATGTGGGTAGAGCTGCAGTCGGATTTAATCAAGTCCAAACTCAGGGTTGACAGAAGGGGACAAATCCAGCTTCAGATCTATGGGGGAAGCATCCAGATTAGACGTGCAATAAGAAAACAAGCCATATTTCTATTCGCAAGGAAATTTCTTTGACAGCAGCTACAGAAGAGCTTCAGTTCCAGGAATGTAACCATAAAGCGGGAGAGAAGTCATCCATTTTGGCACTGGGGACCATCATTCATCCATCCATCCATCCCAAAGACCCACCAGGCTCTTAGTGGAGCCCTGGCTCTCTCTGGGAAACCACCGCAAAATCATTTATCAGTTTATCCTGAAGGATGATAAACGCTCATGATTTTCAGGAAAACTCCCTGCCCTTTTCTTTAACAGCCAGCCCCTGATTCTAGGGTTGCAGACGTGCATTGTCCATCCATCTTTCCTTCCTTCCTTCCCTCCCTCATCTCCCTCCTTCTCCTCTCCCCTTCCTTCCTCCCTCCCTTCCTTACTCACTCACTCCTTCCTTTTCCCTCTTTCCCTCTTTCACTCCTCTCCTTCCTCCCTCCCTCCTCCCTCTCTCATCTCCTCCTTCTCCTTTACTCTCCTCTCCTCCTTCCTTCCTTCCCTCCCTCATTTCCCTCCTTCTCCTCTTCCCTTCCTCCCTCCCTTCCTTACTCACTCACTCCTTCCTTTTCCCTCTTTCCCTTTTTCACTCCTCTCCTTCCTTCCTCCCTCCTCCCTCTGTCATCTCCTTCTTCTCCTTTACTCTCCTCTCCTCCTTCCTTCCTTCCCTCCCTCATCTCCCTCCTTCTCCTCTCCCCTTCCTCCCTTCCTTCCTTACTCACTCACTCCTTCCTTTTCCCCCTCTTCCTCTTGCACTCCTCTCCTTCTTTCTTCCTCCCTCCCTCATCTCCCTCCTTCTCCTTTACTCTCCTCTCCTCCTTCCTTCCCTCCCTCCCTCCCTTTTTCCTCCCTCATCTCCTTCTTTCTCCTCTTCCCTCCCCTTCCTTCCTTCTTTTGTTACTCACTCACTCCTTCCTTTTCCCTCTCTTCCTCTTGCACTCCTCTCCTTTCTTCCTCCCTCCCTCATCTTCCTCCTTCTCCTTTACTCTCCTCTCCTCCTTCCTTCCCTCCCTCCCTCCCTTTTTCCTCCCTCATCTCCTTCTTTCTCCTCTCCTCTCCCCTCCCCTTCCTTCCTTCCTTCCTTCCTTCCTCACTCACTCACTCACTCACTCACTCACTCATCTTTTCTCCTCTTCTCACCTCTTCTCAGTCCTTCTCTCCTCTCCTCTCCCTCAATGGCAACGATGCCATTGAAAAGAAACGATACAGAAGCCAAAATGTTACTAAAGAAGGGTGAAGATGACATAATCTTGCTGGTAGGTGGGGTTGCTATGAGGAAGTGTAAACCCCAGACTTTCCTGGCCTGGCAAATGTATTTATTTATTCCATGTATTTATTAAACAAATTTATGTAACTGCCCAACTCATGCATAGGTTACACTGGGTGACTTAAAACTGTTAAAAACCAGCTGTTTTATAGTAGGTGCCGATCTGGACATGGACGAGACTTTATGTACTTCATTTAAAAAAACCTCTTACTGCTTGATAGGCATTATGGCATTTTGAGCAATATAAGCTGTATTTTAATATTCTGCCCTGTGATCGTGGCAGGAGAAGCAGAATCGAAACCATTTAATTACTCACTCCGTGCCCTGCTTTTCTGTATTTTTCCACTGAAGTTCTTTATTAAAGAAGGTTATTAAATTGGATTCCATTTTCACAGAGTTCTGAATGTGAGGTTACATCACTTACATCATTTACCACTTCTTCAAAAATTCAGGCCCTGGGAAAATAAATGATTTTAGTTTCTGGTTGAGGAAAATAATAGTCATGAGGCTCCCTGCAACCAGAGCCCTTGTGTGTGTGTGTGTGTGTGTGTGTGTGTGTCGTTATGTTGCCCCATTCACAGATTCCTCTTAATTTAAATAACCTAAAAGTACCTAATTACATAATCACATTTCTCATTCAGAATAAAGACCCATAACCTCCTTGGTGCTCTCTGAGCTTGGTTGTTTTCTTGCAGATGTTTCATTACCCAACTAGGTAACATCATCAGTGCTAGAAGGGAATGGGTTTTCAGGGAGGAGGAGGAGGAGGAGGAAGAGGAAGAGGAAGAGAGAAGGATGGGAGGAGGAGAAGGAGAATTGTGGGCTCCTTGGTGCTCTCTGAGCTTGGTGGTTTTCTTGCAATAGCAATAGCAATAGCAGTAGACTTATATACCGCTTCATAGGCCTTTCAGGCCTCTCTAAGCGGTTTACAGAGAGTCAGCATATCGCCCCCAACAATCCGGGTCCTCATTTTACCCACCTCGGAAGGATGGAAGGCTGAGTCAACCCTGAGCCGGTGAGATTTGAACCGCTGACCTGCTGATCTAGCAGTAGCCTGCAGTGCTGCATTTAACCACTGCGCCACCTTGGCTCTTGCAGATGTTTCATTACCCAACTAGGTAACATCATCAGTGCTTGAAGAGATTTGGGTTTGGGAGGAGAAGAAGAGTGAAGAGGAAGAGGAGGACTGTAGGGTTCTTGGTGCTTGGTGGTTTTCTTGCAGATGTTTCATGACCCAACTAGGTAACATCATCAGTGCTAGAAGGGAATGGGTTTTCAGGGAGGAGGAGGAGGAGGAGGAGGAGGAGGAGGAGGAGGAGGAGGAGGAGGAGAAAAAGGAAGAGAGAAGGATGGGAGGAGGAGAAGGAGAATTGTGGGGTCCTTGGTGCTCTCTGAGCTTGGTGGTTTTCTTGCAGACGTTTCACGACCCAACTAGGTAACATCATCAGTACTAGAAGGGAGAGGGATTGGAGGAGGAGGATTGTGGGGGTTGCATGGTGCTCTCTGAGCTTGGCTGTTTTCTTGCAGATGTTTCATTACCCAACTGGGTAACATCATCAGTGCTTGAAGGGATTTGGGTTTGGGAGGAGAAGAAGAATGAGGAGGAGGAGGAGGACTGTGGGGTTCTTGGTGCTTGGTGGTTTTCTTGCAGACATTTCATGATCCAACTAGGTAACATCATCAGTGCTTGGCTAGAGAGCACTAAGGGTCCAACAGTCCTCCCCCTCTTCCTCCTCCTCTCCACAAACCCCCCTCCCTTCTAGCACTGATGCTGTTCCCAAGTTGGGACATGAAACGTCTGCAAGAAAACCACCAAGCTCAGAGAGCACCAAGGACCCTTCAGTCCTCCTCCTCCTCCTCCTCCTCCTCCTCCTCCTCCTCCTCCTCCTCCTCCTCCTCCTCCTCCTCCTCCTCCTCCTCCTCCTCCCTTCTAGCACTGATGCTGTTCCCAAGTTGGGACATGAAATGTCTGCAAGAAAACCACCAAGCTCAGAGAGCACCAAGGACCCTTCGTTTCAACCCTGAGCAGCAAACATTTTCTTCCATTGGCACAACCACGTGATTTAGGAGGAAAATAAACTGACCGCATAATATAGGACATGTTCAATTGTCGATAGGATCTGGAACATTCAACAAGGTTTCTAAAGATGCTTTAAGCATAAACCTCCTATTACTTTTCTTTTTTTAAACCTCTTGCTGCTTGTGGTACCTGTCTTTGGCCAGATTGTGCCTGAAAATCCCACAACGCTGAGATCAGCAGAAACATCCAGACTTAGTCACAACCACAAATATAAACTGCCTGTTTAAAAAACAGATGATTGTCTCTGGAAGGGGAAGATAAGCTTGGGAGTAAGAGAGAATCATGACCAGTCGCAACAGATTAGATCTATCAAACTCCTACCAACCCCCCCCCCTCCCTCCCTGGGCTGTGTGCCTTGTTGCGTTGATTTTGTGCTTAAGTCTGCAGCTTTCGGTGAAAATCTGATCTCCAAATGACACATTTCCAGAGGAAAAACTGCAATTGCCGAGAGAGAAAGGGGGATAACTAAGACCCTGATATTTCAATCTGGAAATGAAAGGAAGGTCAGCCTGAGGTCTCGTTAATCAAGTGCAAGTCAATCTTAGAAGGCTTCGCCACCAAGTTCCTGCTGCTTAATTACAACTGGAGTGTTGGTGGAATTAGCTGCGCCCTCGTCTTATTTATACGAGAAATATCTTCTCAGGTTTCTGTCAGCCCTTCTTCATTCAAGAATCAGGAAAGAAAACCACAGGACTCCATTGATAGAAATCAAGTGTACTTTTACTAATTATAAATGAATAGAAGCGAAGCTAAGCGAAGTCTGATTATTTAGGCGCGAAAGCGAATAATATATTGTATAATTCATTCCCCTCCCCTTGGCATCCCGTGCTCAGTCCAATCCTAATTCTCCCAGTTGTCAGGTGTGAGATAACTTCGAAAGGCATCACCAGGATGGAATGCTGGTTCCGTTGGCCTTGGCGGGAAACACACCTCCTCGACATGCGCAGTAAGGTGGACAGTTCAAACTCTAGAATCTTCCTCCAGCACAACAATGAGTCCCCTCCCAAATACCATGCCCCCCCTCCCCGTTTCAATGGCAGCCGAAGCAGCAGCAAAACAGAGGCTGACAATTTCACTAAAGTTAGGGTTGCCCAACGGACGATTGAGGGTTGACTCTCTGCGGAAGGATTCCCTCAACTTTGAGGAGATGGCACTTCTGCTGGTAGCCTTGGTGTGAGTAATCTCCAATAGACTAGAATAGAATCAGCTGGAAGGGTTTTTGGAGGTCTCCTAGTCCAGCCCCTGCTCAAGCAGGAGAACCCAGCTGAACCCAGGCCGGAACTGGGTTTGGAGAACTTCTGCAGATTGAATTAATTCTTCAACATGAAGCTTTCATATAAATCTAGTATCGAAGCAACCTGGGTTCATCTTGAAAAAGGCTAAGGTGGTTGATGGTCATGTCCATGGGTTTTATAGATGAAAAAGTAGCTAGATTTAATAACTTGGTTGGGTCCATGCATTTAATTTTTTAAAAACGTGTTTCTAAATGATTAGGTAGAGCGTTTTTGCCTTACGTGGACATCAAGTGAATTTTGGAGTTTTTATTAATATTGATTCTATCTATCTATCTATCATCTATCTATCTATCTATCTATCTATCTATCTATCTATCTATCTATCTATCTATCTATCTATCTATCTATCTAATCTCTCTCTCTCTCTCGCTATCTATCTATCTATCTCTATCTATCTCTATCTATCTATCTATCTATCTATCTATCTATCTATCTATCTATCTATCTATCTATCTATCTATCTCTCTATCTATCGATCATCTATCTATCTATCTATCTATCTATCTATCTATCTATCTATCTATCTATCTATCATCTATCTCTCTCTCTCTCTCTCTCTCTGACTCTCTCTCTATCTATCTATCATCTATCTATCAATCAATCAATCATCTTTCTATCTATCATCTTTCTATCATCTATTTAACTATCATCTATTTATCTAATATCTAACGTTATGTCAGATATTTTCTATTGCATTTGTCACATCTGTATGTAAGAGCTCACATAAAATATTGCATTTGGACTTCCTCCCTCCCTCCCTCCCCTCCCCCTCCCTCCCCCTCCCTCCCCCCCTCCCTCCCCTCCTTCCTTCCTTCCTTCCTTCCCTTCCTTCCTTCCTTCCTTCCTTTCCTCCCTCCCTCCCTCGAGTACCATAACTCACTGATATCAACAAAGATCTTGACATGGTCCTTAGCTGTGCCATGTCTTGTGGTTGTTGTACGTTCTCTCCCCCCCCCAAATCTGTTGACCCTGGTGGACAATTAGATATTTTATGCTGTAGGAAATCACCTTATTCCTCCCTGACAAAGACAAATTGAGGAAGACAAGTTCACCCAGGTAGGGAAGATAGGAATCAAGCCTAGCTACAATCTGGCTGTCTTGACGGGGTTTCAGAATATTTTTTCCTTAGGAAAAATCTTTGTAGTGGTTGATGGCCTCTGCGCCTGGCAGCTACGTTGAGACAAAGAACTTCATAACACAGTGTAGTTTATGTGTGTGTTAAAAGGGGGGGGGGGGCTTCTTCAGTTACAAGAACTAGCTGCATTGCCCTCATCCTGTGCTTTCCCTGCTAATCCTGTCGCTTTTTCCTCCAAGAGCCCTGGGTTCTGAGCTTCTCTAAAATAACCCATTCTCGGTTATGAATAATAACTTATCCACTTATCGCTTCTTTCTCTTGTGCCCAGTGGGGAATCTTCGGGATGCTCTTTTGCAGACACCAACAGAAACCAAAGAAGGAAACAAGGTGATGAAGAAGAAAGGAAATAACCGAAGGAGGCGCCTTAAGAAGAATAATTTCCACAGCTTTAGAAAAATACAGTGGGGAATCAATCAATCAGTAAAAAAAAAAATGTATTTATGCTCCAAGATCAGATGCAAGAGAAGCAATTTGACACAATAACTATGAAGCGAAGTTTTAAAAATTGTGTGAAAATCCTACTACAGTTAAGAGCCAGACATTGCCACAATATTATGACGGGTGGGGGGGGGAGAGGGAGACAACTGAACAGCTGTGGCTGTGGATAAAAAAATCTGGCAATCGTCTTAAGTGTATTTTGAAGAAGGGCCATCGGGAGAAAGAAGAGGATTGCCAGGTGGTGACGGCCATTGGAGGTGTTAAGAACTGCAAGGATCCTTGTGGGAGGTACAATTTAATAGCCCAGGTGAGACAGAGTCTACCTCCAAGTAGCAATAGCAATAGCAATAGCAGTTAGACTTCTATACCGCTTCATAGGGCTTTCAGCCCTCTCTAAGCGGTTTACAGAGTCAGCATATTGCCCCCAACAACAATCCGGGTCCTCATTTTACCCACCTCGGAAGGATGGAAGGCTGAGTCAACCTTGAGCCGGTGAGATTAGAACCGCTGAACTGCAGAAGTGCAGTCAGCTGAAGTAGCCTGCAGTGCTGCATTTAACCACTGCGCCACCTCAGCTCTATAGTACAGTCTCCTATGGAAGACTTTATATCTCTACCTGTGGTTGTTGCAATGATCACATCCCAATTCAGGTCATGAGAAATAGTCTGTGGATATTGAAATATTGAATATTGAAAATATTCCCAATACAGGGAGGGAAGGCCATTTGGATTTGAAAGCATTGTCAATGTGGATGTCTACTCCTTGTTGTAGGCCGCCAACAGCCAGTGGAGTTGGCAGCCGAGTCGGACAGTGAGGAGGTTGGGGAGGAAGATGGGCCAGTCCTGGAGTCTGGGGAAGGCTCTGATGAGGGCTCTGTGTCGGAGGCCCTGGGATGGTTTTCTGGTGGCCTTCAGGGTTCTTGAGAAGCTGCTAACAAATGAAGGGAAAGTAAAAAAGGACGATAGGTGGAAATGTCTTTGAACATTAGTAGCTCAGGTTGGTAGTTATTTTTTAAGTTTTTTTATTTTTAATCTCATACACACATTTACAAGTATATATTTTCATAGTTATTATTCTTATCACATTTTAACACTTTTAAACATTCATTTTTCCATATAAAAATCAAAATATATTATCGGGATTGCTTTGCTTTACCATCCCATACACCTATTTTGCTTTACCTCCACCCTACTTTCCTTTCCTCCCTTCCTCCCTTCTCTACTTTCTTCTCTTCCTCTCCTTTCCCTTCCTTCTTCCCCTTTTTCTCCCCTACTCCACTCTGCCTCTTCCCCTTCATGCCCTCTCTCCTCATCTTCCTATCCCTCCCCGGCTTCCTCTCCTTTCCTCTTTCTTCTTTCCCTCTCCTTCCTTCTCTTCTTGTTGGTAGCTGTGTTGTCGGTTTGAGCTTCGAGCTTGGTGATTTGGTTGCAAATGTTACATCCCCATTCGAGGAGACATTTTCAGTGCGCTTTGGATTGGGGCAAACCGAAGCACACTGAACATGTGCTTCAATCTCCTCCACTGGGGATGAAACATTTGCAACCAAATCGCCAAGCTCGGAGCTCAAACCAACAATGTAAGGATGATATGTATCAAACTGTTCAGGAACCGATGGATGGTTTTTAATGGGCTCATTCTTTATTTTCTGAGATCTTTCCTTAGTGGCATCGTATCTGAGGCATCTTCACTGTTTCCTCCGCCTCCTCAATATTGGTGGTGACCAGTGGTGGGTTTCAAAAATTGTTGGAACCTACTCTGTGGGTGTGGCCTCCTTTGTGGGAGTGGCTTGCCACCCATGTGACCTGATGGGAGTGGTTTGCTGCCCATGTGACTGGATGGGAGTGGCTTGCCGCCCATGTGACTGGATATGAAATTATGAATTAGTATTTAGGTCGGTCCAAGTAGCTATTCAGAAGTTAGTGGTTAGAAGCAATTGTAAAGCAAGTTATGGAATTAAAACCAGAAATATTTGGTTGGCTATTTGAAAGGGATTATAATATATATTTAATTTTACACATGTTAGCAGCTGCTGGAATTGTGTTTGCACAACAGTGGAAAAATGGAGATATGTAAATGAATAAATATTACAATGTGCAGGAATAAATAAATTGACAATTAAAATCAAGAAGGCTTTGAATACTTTTTCACATGGGATTGGTTTTAGCAATTGCCAACTAACGGAAACAGAAATTAGAAATCCAAAAGTATGAAAGAAAACACCAATTATGTAAGGAAAGGTCCCTAAAATATATAAGGAAATATTACTAAATCATTATTAATGCGTAGATAACTGCGGGACATTACACACCCACCAGTGGTGGGTTTCAAAAAATGTTTGGAACCTCTTCTGTAGGTGTGGCCTGCTTTCCGGGTCCACTGGTGGAACCTCTTCTAACTGGTTCTGTAGATTTGACGAACCGGTTCTACCAAATAGGTGCGAACTGATAGGAACCCACCTCTGGTGGTGACCAATATACACAAGGATTCGTTGGCCTGCTCCCATAAATTTTATTGCCAAGTTTCCAGATCTCTTTAAAGTATCGGTGATTTTTTTTTACCAGAGGCAGTACATGTTGATTTGGGGTGTTTTTTCCTGCTTTATTATTTTTCTTCTCAGCTGGAAGCAATACCCAGACATGGGTTTTAGCATTCCACCCGTGTCTGAATGTGACTCTTGAACCAAAAATTACTCATCCATATTATATTGGTTGGCTTTGCTACTGTTGTCGCAAAGAATGATGGATTAGTTCTGAAACCAGAAAAGTACCAGTGGGACTTCTATGTTTTCTTTAAAGAACACACAACTCAACTCAATTTCCTGCTGAAAGAGATGTGTTAGGACAAGGCCCGGAGTTTCAAAACTGAAAGTCTCTTTTTGAAAGTGGAATGGAGACCCCTCTCATTCTTCTGATGTCTTGTCTTCATGTTTATTTAAAATCTGCTCAATGTACAAATACGTTGATAGGGAAATATGCTCAGACATGCCACAGGGATAACAGCTCCTGGTCAGTCTGGATGCTCTCAAGAGTTACCGTTTGGGTCCCCAAACTTAGCAACTTTAAGACTTGTTAACTCCTGGAGAATTCTGGTCCACAAGTCTTAAAGTTGCCAAATTTGAAGACCTTTGCTGTAGGCGCACAAGAACGTAAGCTCTATGGATTCCATGGTGATCATTCATGATGAAAAATCTTGTTCGCCATTCACCTATGCCATTTTTTTCAAGTTCCTCCACAATATATCGGTACGGTCTGCCTCCCAGCTCTTTCCCCCCCACACACCCAGTCACCACCTGCTTGCTCTCTTGTCCCGTCTGTCCGCACCATGATTGCCACGCCCACCCACTTCCTTTGCCGGAGCGGAGGACTCGGCTGTTGGAAGAAGCCCGCCGGGAGGGGAGGGACAAGGAGAAGCCAGGTGAGGTGCTCCTCCATGTGCGTGACATAGAGTTGGCCATGCCCACCCAAACACATGACCACATCCACCTAGTCATGCCCAACCAGTCACGTGACTGCCAAGCCACTCCCACATAGTCACATGGCCACCAAGCCACACCCATAAAATAGGCCACGCCCAAGAATAGGTAGTAAAAAAATTTGAAACCCACCACTGATCGATCTGTCTGTCTGTCTGTCTGTCTGTCTGTCTGTCTGTCTGTCTGTCTGTCTCTCTCTCTCTCTCTCTCTCTCTCTCTCTCTCTCTCTCTCTCTCTTCAAGCTCATTAAGCATAGCAAGAAGACAAGGGCAAAATTTTTCAGTTTTGCCTATCTGAAAATGTAAGACTAAATTATACTGCTGCTGATTAAAAAGAAGAGGTTCTGGAAAGAAGGTAGTTATGTATATTGTAACCACGGAGTAAATTTACAATTGTACTTATGACTGTTGTGAAGAAGATTGGAAGCTTCTGCCTCAGATCGTTTTTTCCTTTCCTTTTCTGTTTTTCTTCCTTGTACTTTCAGCTCTCTTTGATTTTTTCCCCCCGCTTCTCATTAGTTTGTGTGAGTTTTCAACCTTCTTTTTTTTTTAAAAAAAACATGAAATTATACATAAAAGATGAAAATGTAAGAATAAATTGAGTTGTTGTTTGTAGCTAGAAGGCGTGCGGGGGAGGATCACAAGTTTAATATTAATTAAAACTGCACCTTGGCTTTTTTCCATTGACAACTTAAGACTTACTAAAACATAAACATCACATTGAAGTGAAACCCTTTAAAATGAAGTTGTTTTCAGATAAAACGAAAGTCTCTTCTGCTGTCTAAGATTTTCCTTTTTTTTAAATGGTTCAATGGTTTTTTACAGTTCTTCAGACGAATCCGTTCAGCACAATTAATCTGGAAGCGAGTGCTTTAGAATTGATTAGCCCACAGCCCATATAAAAATACTGAATAAAACATAAAACATCACACAGTAAAACCAGATCTAAAAGTCGAATACAAGAAACAGATTAAATGAAAACAAAAATTAAATAAGGAATATGACATCCTGTTTCTGTGTCGCCTCTACAATTGATTATGACCAGACCGACATATGTTGATCTCAACTGAACTATTTTATTCAAATAAAAGCCTGTATTATATGTGATTTTTTGAACTCTGACTGCACATTAAATATTTTGCTTTAATATAAGGGTTCCCAACAGTTCGTCTGTCTAATGTGCAGTCCAAGATAGCAACCTCTTTCTTATACAAATAACAATCAAATACTGTGTAATATATAAGGAGCTATGGTGGCACAATGGTTAGACTGCAGCATTGCAGGCAAAAACTCTGCTCACAGCCAGGAAATTCAATCCTGACCAATTCAAGGTGAACTCAGCCTTCCATCCTTCCAAGGACCCAGATCGTTGGGGTCAAGAGGCTGACTCAATATGCTTAGAGAGGGCTGTAAAAGCACCATGAAGTGGTATATAAGTCTAAGTGCTATTGCTATCTTAGATAGATAGATAGATAGATAGATAGATAGATAGATAGATAGATAGATAGATAGATGGATGGATGGATGGATGGATGGATGGATGGATGGATGGATGGATGGATGGATGGACGGACGGTCAGATACATTTGTGCATATTCAAAAAGGATGAGACTTCAATTCCAACATTATTACTACGTTCACTTTATAAATACACACACAAACACCCTAGTGAATGCTTGTGGCAGCCTTACGATAGCGTTTCAAAAACTAGACATACCCAGTTCCTGCAACTGTTCTTCATATGTTTTAGCCTCCAGTCCACTAACCAGGATTCCTCCGGCTGTCTTCTAGATGATTCAGATCCAACCTCACTGGACTTTTTTGATGTGGGCGACATTTGGCTAAGTCTACTGAGGTTAAACTGTGGAGAATATTTATGAAAATGTATTTATTGTTATCTGTGTTCCTGTCCTCTCATCTAGACAACCAGAAGAAAATGCTTCTCTTTCTACATTATTCATTGTAGTGGGAAAATTCTACTTGTGTTCCTGGTTTGGTGGGGAATATATTTTCAGTTCCAACAGAATTTATTTTCTTAGTGCCTCTATGACAAGGTTTATTTATTTATTTATTAGACTTATATGCTGCTTCATAGGGCTATCAGCCCTCTCTAAGCAGTTTACAAATTTTTTAGCAAATTGAGTCAGCAACTTGCCCCCACAGTCCGGGTCCTCATTTCACCCACCTCGGAAGGATGGAAGGCTGAGTCAACCTTGAGCCGGTGAGATTTGAACCGCTGAACTGCAGATCACAGTCAGCTGAAGTGGCCTGCAGTACTGCACCCTAACCACTGCGCCACCTCGGCTCTTATTTATGAAAGGCTTTCCAACAATTGTGTATGTTTGTGTGTGTGTGTCTGTTTAACACTTTAGCTTTTTACTCCAAGGGGCTGTTTCTACATAACTATCTTGATTCCATGTCAATGGCAGTTTCTATATTTTATTTAGGCATGCTTTATCTTCGGATACGACTTTGAGTTCTGACTTTTACATTGTTTATAACCCTGTCAATTATTTATCATGATGCAATGCATCTAATTATTTTATGACGTTTGGTTCCTTCTGTTTAGTTCTTTCTGGTTTTGATGGGCTGAGTAATGAGCTAGTTGTGCTCAGATTGCCTGTCACAGAATTACATGCCTTACGTGTCGCAGAAATGGGTTTAATAAACAAGGAACACGTTTTGGTCCTTTTGTAGAAGCCCTCCATGTTGGAAAAAAAAAACTATAAAAAAACCTTCATAAGCCCGGCTTTTATGAAGTTTTTCTCATTCGATGCTTTATGAGGGATTTGTTTATTTTGGATGTCTGATGGTCTTTAAAATTAGCAGAGGAAAAATTGCAGCATTTTGCGACTGATGGGATGTAAACGAATCAGAAGTTGGACTGAGGCTTGGTCCAAGTCCTTCAGCTGAAGGAGATTCACGGGTGACTTTGGCCAACCACTCTTGGGGAGTCCAATGTGGATCGCAGGGTTGTTGTTAGGGATGAAAAGACGGGGAAACCTCAGTTGAGCTCCTTGGGGAAAAGGGAGATGAATATCTAATAGTGAATAAAATGCCCATTGGGAATCACCAAGGAGCAACAATTTGGCACAGATCTGCAACAATATGGCTAACAAAGAGTTAGCCTTCCTTCCTTCCTTCCTTCCTTCCTTCCTTCCTTCCTTCCTTCCTTCCCACCCTCCTATCTATCTATCTATCTATCTATCTATCTATCTATCTATCTATCTATCTATCTATCTATCTATCTATCTATCTATGTTGTATTTGTGCTGATAAATAAATAAAGGGAGACTAGTATAGATCTATTTCAAGCTGTTTAGTTCTCATCAGCTAGCCATACCCTTACTGGGATTCAAACCTGGGCTGTATTACATATTATTACATTTGTGTTGTATTTGTGCTGATAAATAAATAAAGGGAGACTAGTATAGATCTATTTCAAGCTATTTAGCTCTCATCAGCTAGCCATACCCTTACTGGGAATCGAACCTGGGCTGTATTACATATTAAGATGTGTTAACCACTAAGCCACAAGGTTTTCCTCCTTTATCAGCTGATATTGGGTTTCTGTCTGGATGGTCTCTTGTGACGAGACGATAGACAGAGAAAGGAAACAGTAGGCTTCCTCCCATATTTGGGCATACCAGGGGTTGTGACACTAAATATCTATCTATCTATCTATCTATCTATCTATCTATCTATCTATCTATCATCTATCTATCTATCATCTATCTATCTATCTATCTATCTATCTATCTATCTATCTAGCTTTCCTTCCTTCCTTCCTTCCTTCTTTCCTTCCTTCCTTCCTTCTTTCCTTCCTTCCTTCCTTCCTTCCTTGATTCCTTCCTTCCTTCCTTCCCCTTCCCTCCCTCTGTCCCTCCCTCCCTCTATATTAAAAGACAAAAATGCTATTTCACAATTGATACAATTCCCTTACAATCGTGAAAGCCACAGCTTTAATTAACATCCACAACATTCTTCTTGGGATGGGCTAGATGACCTAACGCCATGATGGTGAACCTATGGACATGTGCCACAGTTGACGTGCAGAGCCATATCTGCCAGCACATGAACCGTCAGGTCCAGTGTGCATGCGTGTGCCGGCCAGCTGATTTCCGGCCTTTCAGAAGGCTGGGGGAGGCCATTTTCGCCCTCCCCAGGCTTCAGGAAAGCCTCCGGAGCCTGGGCAGGGTGAATAATGGATCCAACGCTCCTACCGGAAGTTTGTTAAGTGTTGGCTGCTCGCATTTTTGGCACCCAACAGGAAAAAGGTTAGCATTCCTGACCTAACCCCAGAAACTCACAATTCTTATACACTTGTTAAGTGATCTAATTCCACAATTCTTGGTGTTTTGTTCAACTTTCCCACCGAACTCCTCCGATGCCGCATTTGCCTTCAGCCATTTCTTGGGTCATTAACCGCTCCACTACTTCAGCCGATCAGGCAAAGCCGAAGGACGAGGGAAAGAAGTAGGAGGCAATTAATCCCGTTTCATCCAACGTAGGAAAATTAACAGCAGGCTGAAAAGAAACGTTTTCCTCTGGAAATGTCTGCTGTGCGAGATGGAATTGGGTGTGCTTGTCCTGGATGTGTGGATGATTTCTTGGCGCATTTATGCATCTTAGGGGAAACCCCATGATCGACACAGGAAACTAATAGCCTCTATAAATGCTTAATGCGATAAGCCATCCCACCCCCATTTCTAGGTGGGAGATCTGTTTCTCGCAGTGTTTTCTGCTTTTGGAAAACCCAGACTTCTCCAAAAGTTAGGAAGCAACTTAAGGAAGTTGAAGGCACTGGCGGCTTCAGGCATCGCCTGCCCCCATTTATAAAATGAAGAAAGACAAATATTTATTCAACTCTGTCCTCATCCATCATTCTGGGTTGTAATTGTCTGAAGTCGTTGTAACACCAGAGCTTTCTTGAAGCTAAATGTGGCCATTTATATCAATTGGCGCGAAAGGTCGATGAAGGATTCTGTGATTTTGCATACCAATTACATGCAGGTGGTAGCCAAAGGCTAGACCAGCCTCATGGTGTGGCAGAAATATAGAGTTGGAAGAATTGCTAATCCAGTCCTAGCCTTAGTGTGAGTTTGACTGGACCATCTAATACAGTGTTTCTCAACCTTGGCGACTTTAAGTCCTGTGGACTTCAACTCCCAGAATTCCCCAGCCAGCTGTGCTGGCTGGGGAATTCTGGAAGTTGAAGTCCACAGGACTTAAAGTCGCCAAGGTTGAGAAACACTGAACTAATAGATGACCAGCTAGCAAAGAAGAACTCAGCACTTCAAGTGGCAGCGTGTTCCACTGGCTGACAGCTCACACAGCCAAGATATTCCTCCTGATCTCTGGTCCAAATGTCCTTCCCGTTTATTGTAGCTCACCAATTCTCCTTCTAGCCTCGGGAACGATAGGGAATAAATCCATTTCTCCTTCTATGTGACAGCGTTCCAGCTATTTGAAGACTGCTAGTCAAATTCTCTGCAAGCTAAATATATCCAGATTCTTTTAGCTGTTGCTCAGAGAGTTTAGTTTAGAGAAGCTTTAGCATTTTCATAGCCCTTTGGTGAATGTGCTCCAGGTTGTCCCCATCCTTCTTTGATGGTGGTGCCCAGATCTTGACTGAGGTCTCCAATTGGGAGCTGACCAAAACAGGGTAGATATGAAACAATTAAGTTGACTGAGTAATTGATTACATGCCATCAAGTTAGGGGAATGGGAGAACTCACCATGGCCAACTTGATGTAGTCAACTCGACATGACACAACTCACTGTGGGGCAATTTAACAATTCTATTTAATTTTTTAAAAAAATATTTTAATTTTTGACATTCTCATTTCATTCTGTTCCTCATTTTGTATCCCTTCTTTAGTGACCCTATTCCACCATTTCTTTGATATTAGTGTAACTCTTGTCCCGCAATGAGTTGGCCATGGCGAGTTGGCCATGGTGAGTTGGTCTTGGTGAGTTGGCCATTGTCAGTTGGCCATGGCAACTAGGCTGTGATGAGTTGGCCTTGGTGAATTGGCCATTGTGAGTTGGCCATGGCAACTAGGCTGTGATGAGTTGGCCTTGGTGAGTTGGCCATTGTGAGTTGGCCATGGCAACTAGGCTGTGATGAGTTGGCCTTGGTGAGTTGGCCATTGTGAGTTGGCCATGGCAACTAGGCTGTGATGAGTTGGCCTTGGTGAGTTGGTCTTGGTGAGTTGGCCATGGTGAGTTGGCCACAGCCCCAAGTTAGGGTTATGTCTTAGTGACCATGTAACTAGATATTCTCTATAACAACGTCTTTCTAACTTGTTTTCTCCAGTCTTCTAATATTGCTCCCTTCACCAGTGCAACTCTGATCAAGAAAGGAGCAAAGACTTCCTGTAATCTGGACTCTCGAGATGCCTCAAGAGAGCTTTTGCTTTACACACCATTGACATTGTCATTTTATAATTTTGAGATTGAATGACGGATGGATTTTGCCTTGCAGTCAAAAAGGACCCCCAGGTTCCTTTCATGTCAAGCCAGGTGTGCATTTTGTTTTTCCTGGGGGAGATGCAGATAAACGGTGGCTTTTTAAAGCCAAGGAATGCTTAGATATCCCTTTGTTCCTCAAGGCTTAGGAAACGATTTGCCTCCTGGGGAATGTTTAATTTCAGACTGCTTTGATTTTCCTCAACAAATGCTATCAACGTTGCCAAACACCCATCGAAACATGACCCACTGATTGATATTTGATTAAATTGGAATAAATTAGTGCACGATAAGAGAAAGAAATGGAAATGCGTGGAACTATTAATCTTATTTTTGTAATCTGTTTCGTCAAGCAAAAAATAAAAAAGAAGCATGTCTAGAAATTGCATATAAGCTGGCCTATTTTATTTTATTTTTTTGCCCTGGAAACAAGGAAGATTTATTTCTTCCAGCCTAAAGGCCGGAATAATTGAAACTAACGAATATCCATCAGTTTTGCATAGTGGGAAACTTGAGTGAATAGAGGGAGATTAATTGGTTGGGAGATTTTAATTTATGATGAATGATTCACTTGATGGATTGCACAAATTCCTCCATGAAAGACTGCAGTCATAATATTCGGAGTTGCTATGCAGAACTGGTCCTCATTTTTAGATGTTGTGATGTCTTCTCTCCTGATACTACTTTCTAACGGGACGGAACAGCAGTTTCAATTTCTTTCTCAGGTTTGTAAAGTTAAACATATATTTTATTCCCTCCCTTGTTCGAACGTTTATAAACCACAGGAGCATTTATATGTCACCATCGCCCCCAGTAGCTTCATTAGCTTATCCATGAGTCTCTGGCCAAAAAGGTCTAGATGAGGGGTGTCCAAACTTGGGAACTTTAAGACTTGTGGACTTCAACTCCCCAGAATTCCCCAGCCAGCAATGCTGCTTGGGGAATTCTGGGAGTTGAAGTCCACAATTCTTAAAGTTCCCATGTTTGGATATCCCTGGTCTAAATGGTTTGTCATCAATTCCTCTGTGAACTTTTATTTTTAAAAAATAAAAAAAAATTAGAAAAAACCTTTCCTACGCTATCCTGATTTTTTTTCTTTCAAGGCTCCACTAAGCCTAGCTTTTCAAGATGTTTTGGCTGGCAGCTAAGCTTCCATCTGATGCCTTTTGGCTTTGGGGTTCATTCTTCATTGAACTTCTCCCCCGTCCTCAAAGAACTTGGCAAGGGGTATCCTGATCTCATCTATCTCTAGTCAGGTGACCCTGAGGGCACAGATAATACTTAAGGGGGCCTCAGCGACTCCCAAGAAGAGTCCCAAGGATGAGATGAACTGCAAGGAATATAAATCCTCCCATTCCTCATTATTCAGCCAGAATAGAATGGGAGGGAATGGAACAGAACGGAACGGAACAGAATAGAATGTAGAATGTAGAGTAGAGCAGTGTTTCTCAACCTTGGCAGCTTGAAGATGTCTGGACTTCAACTCCCAGAATTCCCCAGCCAGCGAATGCTGGCTGGGGAATTCTGGGAGTTGAAGTCCGGACATCTTCAAGTTGCCAAGGTTGAGAAACACTGGAGTAGAGAGTAGGGTGAGATGGGTGGGATGGAATAGAACAGAACAGAACAGAACAGAATCTAGAGTAGAGAGTGGCACCTCCATGGTTTCTGAAGGCAAGCTTAATTGTCCCCTTCCTGTTAGGAGGTTTCTCCTTAGGTTTCTCCCCAAGGAAGCCCAGTTGCCCCTTGAAAAACCATCTGTGGGACAATCATGACCTGGACGACTGAGAGCCTCCATAGACATCCATCTCTAAAATGTAGACTCTGAGATGATATGAATATGAAAGACAACCAGAAGAGGACATATCCAAGAACCTGACCAGCAGTCCAGCAGGGATTGTCCTGTTTTGGGTTGGCGTTTGAGTTCCATGGAGGAGATCAGGTGTCCATATATGAACCAGGCAGGCCCAACTCTGCCTAACTTCCAGGGCTAGAAAATGTTGGTCAGATATTCCCATGTGTTCAAGTTTCATTTACATGCAGATTTATGCTGCTTGTACAGGAGTCAGCCTCTCACCTGCTCTCTCTTCGTCTTTGAAAACCTGTATGCAAAGATTCCCCATTATCAGTCTTTAAAAATATCTTTTTTTTTTAAATCAAAAGAGTGACATGTTCAGGAAAACCTCTCACTGCTTTGATTCCATGCTCTCTTCCTTTCCCTCGAGGGCAGAAATCATCCCGTCCTCCTAAATAGGAGCGTCTCAACTCCTAGCTCTGCAGTTAAAGGACTTTAGAAAGTAATTTTAGGAATTATTTTTGCCTTGCCGAGCTGCTGCGTCAGATCAAACCACCAGGGGTTACAGAGCTCTGGCTGATGATGAAGCTTTACGTACTTATATATTTAGATTAAGGTGGAAATAAGCAGGCGAAGGGATGGCAGAAACCAGAGTCGTTTTCTGGTTCTCTATGCCGTTTAATTTTATGAGCATCTTTGCCTTGGATGGCAAATACGAATGCCTGAAATTCCTTCTCGGCGCATTAAAAAAACAATTTGCTCGCTCACATTCCAAAGTATATTTGCATGCCCTACACACTCAGACTGCAGAAGAATTAAGATTAACCACTCATGAAAATAATAATTATAAAGAAGCAGGGACATATTCCTGCTACTCAGAAATATTTCCACAGCAACAGTCCAATCCATGATACTGTATATAAATGTGAACGCAGCAACTGAAGAATTTTGCAAAGGAAAATCTGATTTAAAAATACGACGTATTTCAAAAGACACGGGGGCGGTGAGGAAAAACTGTAGAAAGGCATTTTTTTGTCAGCTGGGAATGGGATAAATGTTGCAAAAGTCTGAACTAATCATATTGAACAGTCAACATAGCATAATATTTACCGTGACTCACAGGGTTATGTTAAAATTGATGAAAACTTGTGGCGGCACAATTGTTTCCTAATGCAGACTCTGTGCTTTCAACAGGGCCTTAACTTTTCATTTTTAATGTCTCTTTAATGTTTAATAGCTGTCTAATATACAGAAAAGGCGGTGGTTTTGCTGAGAAGGACAAGCTTATGTTTTGTCTGAATTCCTAAATTCACCCCTCTTTAAATTTAAGGAGTTTTAGACTTGGACAGAATCCAGCAAGACAGACAGCTCAGGAACCAAGAACACTTTGCTTAGGAAGGAAAACTTGCAAGATTTTGCATTTTCGGGCAAACTTCCTTAGAGATCTGTTTTTTTTTTTTAAAAAAAGAACTGATGTATCAGGAGCCATAAAATGAAGCTATTTTCTAAACCGGCTGGATGTAAATGGGTAAAAAAAACAACCCAGGAACGTCGAAATGCAGACAACACAGGCTGAGCGTAAGAATCCAGTCACTATGGTAACCAGGCTAATGTAACACCGCCATGCCTCTGCGAGGTGGGGTATCGTGGGGAGGGGGAGCCTGGGATGAAAATGCTTAAAACTCTAATGATTCCCCCCCCTCCCCAGTTAATGAAATAAGAAGAGGAAATTGGAAAAAAAATAAATAAAAAGGAGGTCAGGAATGCATGTTGCACCCCAGAAATTTGAAAAGTGGAGCAGAGAATTGAGATTCCGATACGATCTTTTTTTTGGAAAGCACAAAACGAGACTATGAAGAACGCATTAAGGTCAACGGCACCAAGTTTATTGGGAGGCGGAAAATGTAAGCAGGGATAGACTAATGTTCTCATCAAAGGCTTCCATGCACTGGAAATACTTCAAAGCATCCCCAGCAGCTCCAACGCTCATCCCAAAGTTACTTCAACGGAAGGCTCCCCCATCTGCACGTTTGCAAGGAAAGAAGGAAAGGACGTCTCCGGGATGAAGTCAAACCGTAGCTTAGAGTTTGGGGAAAGTTTGTGGGTCTCGAGCATCCTTTTTCTGGGAGTACGCATGCCATTAAGGTCTAAGACAGGGGTGAAATCCAGCAGGTTCTGACAGGTTCTGGAGAACCAGTCGTAGAAATTATAGGAGCCGAGGTGGCGCAATGGTTAAATGCAGCACTGCAGGCCACTTCAGATGACTGCAGTTCTGCAGTTCGGCTGTTCAAATCTCACCGGCTCAGGGTTGACTCAGCCTTCCATCCTTCCGAGGTGGGTAAAATGAGGACCCAGACTGTTGTTGGGGGCAATATGCTAACTCTGTAAACTGCTTAGAGAGGGCTGAAAGCCCTAGGAAGCGGTATATAAGTCTAACTGCTATTGCTATTGCTATTGCTATTGCTAAATTTTGAGTGGTTTGGAGCCAAGACCTGCTGGCTATGAAAAACTAAGTGAAAACCAGCCTGTCATCCTCGGAGCTTCATAAAACCACGGAATATACAAAATCTACTAGCACTTTGGAGGAGGAATTAGAGAGTTCTTTTATCCATAAATCCACCACCTCAGCAGCCTGAAGTCCAGTCCTTCAGATTGGAGATGGATTTCTGCTCCTTGGTATCTTTCTTTCTGTAGGAAATCACTCTGGCCCTTGAAGTTGAAATCCTAATTTTGGTCAGGAAGTCTTTGCCCTGATCTATATAAGAATATACTGATTCTAAATAAATAAAAAATAGCTATAGAGATTCCCAATAGCCCAAGTCATGATTGTCCCAAAGGTGCTTTTTCAAAAGGCAACTTGGTTTTTTCCTTGAAGATGTTTCTCATCCAAGAAGCTTCTCCAATTGCTGCAATGCATGTAACTCCATTTCCTCCGACTCAATAAATCTTGCTAAAGAAAAATTTGGGAGATTTTGCTTGAAAAGGACAACTGCTAGTTTTAGGTGTTATGTTGTGGTGTTTAAGGTGCCATGAGTTGCACAATGAGCTGTACAGAAAGGTGTCTTTATTGTCGTTTGACTGCAGACAGGAATCTTGCCGGACTAAAGCACGCTTACAGCTTAACTGATAAATATTGTAGGGAGCATCTTCCTTGTAACTCTTCAGTTCCTCAGGGTTGCTCCACAAACATTGGAACCCAACTCCCGGAGTGCTTAGGATGACCTGGTTCAGGTGTTTAAGGATCTCCCCCTCCCACATATCCAGTAAGCAAAAGCCAAATGTTAGAAATATTTCCCATGGTAAATAGCACTTCTTCAATGAATATAATTAACTTTTCTTTGTTTGAATGTTTCCACAATAAAATGCATTCTATTTTTGTTAAATGGAAGGAGAGAGGTAAACTAGCTTCCATTGAAGCTTTGACATTCATTAATAACATACTCTTTTCCAAACCAAATTTAAAACCTTACAGTTATATTCTAAAATATGTGTAGCGTATTCTGAAGGAGGAAACACAATAATAAACTTGTTGCTGTTTGTGGCATTCCAAGTAGCAATATTTGAATGTTTGTGCTTTTTCCAATGGTGTATTAAGCTTCTCCAGGGGGTGCTATCCTCCCTTGAATATATTTGAATACATTAACTCCAATTAGAAGTCAATAGAAGGAATAATTTCAGACTGAATTATGTTGATGGATATGCAAAGAGATTTTCTTGCACTTCTATCCATAATAACAGAAGACAGAAGTGGGGAAAAAATGAAATCTACATAGAAAGAAAAAAAATGGATGGCCAGTCAGTTGGTTCATTAAGGAAAGGCCAATCAGCATCCATATTTTACACCCAGGCATCCATATTCCAAAAGTTAAATAGAAAATAAAGATATCAGCCTGAATACTTGAAGGTGTTGTTTGCAAGAATAGCAGGCATTGTATGTCATGCAAATACGATTTCTAGGAAATGCAGGCATTGTAGGTTAAATTGGAAGTAAAAATAAAAAAATCCTTATGAGCCTTTTCTGTCCTGAAGAAATAAGAGAATAACAGAATTGCAAGGGACCTTGGAGGTCTTCTAGTCCAACCCCCTTCTCTGCTAGGAAACCTTATACCATGTCAGACAAATGGTCATCCAATCTCTTCTTTAAAACATCTAGTGCGGGAGTATTCACGATTTCTAGAGGCAAATTGTTCTGTTGGTTAATTGTTCTCACTGTCAGGAAATTTGTCCTTAGTTCTAGGTTGCTTCTCTCCTTGATTAGTTTCCACCCATTGTTTCTTGTCCTGCCCTTCGGGTAGTTTGAAGAAAAAGTTGACTCCCTCTTCTTTGTGGCAGCCCCTTAAATAACAAAAGACTTCTATCATGTCCCTCCTAAACCTTCTCTTTATTAAACTAGACATTCCCAGTTCCTGCAGCTGTTCTTCATATGTTGTAGCCTCCTTCCCCTTAATCATTTTTTTTGCTCTTCTCTGCACTCTTTCCAGAGTCTCCACATCTTTTCTACATTGTGATGACACACACTGGAAAGTATTATAAAGCGGTACAACTAACACTTCACGCGAACTACCTGGATATGCCCACAAAACCAGGAAGAGTCAAGAGGAACCTTTGGGCGTTATCTTTGTGACACCCGCAACTCACCTTCCACCCAGATGTTGAGTGGACGCACCTCATAACAGCAGGGAAAATGGCTATGCCCAATAGTCTGAGTGTCAGCTCAGCATGGTGGCTGGAGGGGGAATTCTGGGAGCTGAAGTCCACCGCTCTTAAAGTCGCCACAGTTGAGAAACGTTGCCACCTTTGCGAGGGGGACCAGGGGTCTCCAACCTTGGCAACTTTAAGACCTGTGGACCTCAACTCCCAGAATTCTGGAAGTTGCAGTCCACAGGTCTTCAAGTTGCCAAGGTTGATGACCCCTGCCTTAGACCCCTGCCTGGAGACCCCTGCCTTAGACCTTTCGCACAAGGGAGAAAGTGAGGCCAGCATTTAGCCGACCGTGGCTGTTCTCGAGCTACTCAACTGGAAGCCCTCTGTCTCGCAAAGGAATGAACTATTTTCCTCCCTGAGTGTTGCAGGCAGGAAATCAACAACAGTCAACTAGCAACACCTATGTACTTATCAACAGCTCCTGCATTCTCTCCTTCTGCCTTTTCATTGACACATTTTCTTCCTTCTGCAAAAAAAATGTGGTGCTGTTAAGGTGTTTTCCTTCTTGACGGCAGAATTTTCTAAAAACCTGTCCAAGGAATGAGCACAGCCGTACAAATACTTCCCTGAAGGAGTCTCGGTCACAACCGGGTATTCACATTTGAATGCCTGATGCAAAAAAACGAAGAAGACTCGAGCGATGGAGGAGAAGCTGGAGCATAAGATTTCTAGGTGCAGAAATTGTACCAAATCCTATTCTTGGTGCATTTTGCCCTGAAAGGTTTTTGTTCGATTGAGCATGATTTTGTGGGACATCTTTTTTCCCATTTGTATCTGGAAATGCTCTGGTTGAAATATCGATGGAGCTTCTCAGCCATCCAGGTCGTGGTTGTCCCAAAGGCTTTTTTTTTTCCAAAAGGCAAGTGGACTTTCTTGGTTTTTCCTTGAAGACATTTCTCTTCCTTCCGAGACGCTTCTTCAATTGTGACTGAACCGAAATCAAAACTGAAGAAGCTTCTTGGATGAGAAGCGAAATGTCTTCAAGCAAAACCAAGAAAGTCCAGTTGCCTCTTGAAAAAGGGCCTTTGGGACTCTGGTTGAAATCTAGCACCTTTTGAATGCAAGCATATGTTCTACCAAGGACCTATAGAATTGCTATTCTGAAGTTGCATTACAATGTGGTCTCATATAATAACAGAGCTGGAAGGGACCTTGGAGGTCTTCTAGTCCCACCCCCTGCTTAGGCAGGAAACCCTACACCACTTCAGACAAATGGTTATCCAACTTCTTCTTAAAAACTTCCTGTGTTGGAGCATTCTCAACTTCTGGAGACAAGTTGTTCCACTGATTAATTGTTCTAACCATCCGGAAAGTTCTCCTTAGTTCTAAGTTGCTTCTCTCCTTGATTTGTTTCCACCCATTGCTTCTTGTTCTGCCCTCAGGTGCTTTGGAGAATAGGTCCACACCCAACTCTTCTTTGTGGCAATCCCTGAGATATTGGAAGACTGCTATCATGTCTCCCCTGGTCCTTCTTTTCATCAAACTAGACATACCCAGTTCCTGCAACTGTTCTTTATATGTTTCAGCCTCCAGTCCCCTAATCATCTTTGTTGCTCTTCTCTGCACCCTTTCTAGAGTCTCCACATCTTTTCTACATCGTGGCGACCAAAACTGGATGCCGTATTCCAAGTGTGGCCTTTCCAAGGCCTTATAAACTGGTATTAACCCTTCACAGGATCTTGATTCTCTCCCTCTGTTGATGCAGCCTAGAACTGTGTCGGCTTTTTTGGCAGCTGCTATAGTTCTTGTTTCAGGAAATAGTCCGATCCAGTTAAAAGCACAACTTCACCTTTTTTTAACCCCGAACCCTGAACCAAGAACAATCCTGTTGAAACTTCCCTTAGTGATGGAGACATTTTAGCAACAGACTGGAGCAATAAATCTCATTAAGCACCCAAGGCAGCTTCACAGCCTCCAAATGAGATGGCAAAATAATAATTAAAAAACATGTTGCATTCTGAAGTGGCAATCTTCTTGATCTGCAAATTACTTGAAGATATTTAATGCCTTGTATGTTTCTCTTGTGAGCGAAGCTTATTTTTTTACCTGAGAAAGAAACCTTGCACTGAATTCCTCAATAGTAGAAGTCCATGAATTTATAGATGGTCCACTAACAAGACTTTTGAGGTCCAGAGAAATCTTCTCCCATCTCCAGTATGGGGTGTACGGACATTTTCAGCTCTTTTTGAAGGCGTCAAGGCAAATCAGTGCTTCAAGCCTTGCAGGATCTTAAGGCATCAGTTTTGCCCCTTAAATCCCCAGGGAATGTCATAAAAAGAGGTCCTGCTCCTGTCCCCTTCTGCCCTCAACTTTCCATGCATGGCCTGTTGAAGCTCTCAAGTCAACAGAAGATGGCTGCTCCTTTCTATCTCTAAGGAGTCCCAGAAGAAATTATTAGAAGCCTTGCTCACATTAGGTCCCATCAAGGAAAATCTGTTCCAGTGAGTCTTGGCTTCAGCTCTCCTGAAACAAAGTCATTTTCAGGACAACACTGCTTCAGAAGACACCTCCATACTTTGGTCTTTTTCTCCTGTCCCCCAAAACCCCCAAACTCAAACAAAACAGTTCCTTCCTTCCTTCCTTCCTTCCTTCCCTCCCTCCCTCCCTCCCTCATTCACTCCTCCTTCCCTTCCCTTCCCCTTTCTTCCTTCCTTCCTTTCTTCCCTCTCTCCCTCCCTCCCTCATTCACTCCTCCTTCCCTTCCCTTCCCCTTTCTTCCTTCCTTCCTTCCTTCCTTCCTTCCTTCCCTCCCTTCCTCATTCACTCCTCCTTCCCTTCCCTTCCCCTTCCTTCCTTCCTTCCTTCCTTTCCTCCCTCCCTCCCTTCCTCATTCACTCCTCCTTCCCTTCCCTTCCCTTCCCTTCCCTTCCCTTCCCTTCCCTTCCCTTCCCTTCCCTTCCCTTCCTTCCTTCCTTCCTTCCTTCCTTCCTTCCTTCCTCCCTCCCTCCCTTCCTTCCCTTCCCTTCCCTTCCCTTTCTTCTTTCCCTGGTTGCGATTTCACCATACTGAAGTGGTGTTGTCTCAGCCTTCGTAATTTGCCCACCTTCCTGCAGGTACATTTTAAACCCATCCAAATATTCTGTGGTGATGCAGATGAAGACAAGGCCTGGGATCTTTACCATTGCAATCTGATAATGGTGAAAGAATAAGGGAAAAAACCTGATAAAGGAAAATGGACAGTTTTCTCTGGAGTAGAATAGATTGGCCTATATATAGTTGTGAAGAACATTACATACCTGAGTCCATCATCATTGGGAGACCAGGTTAACTTGGAAGAGATAGTTGTCCAAATGGTTTTTTTTTAAAAGCATACCTTGTTAAGTATCTGTGAGGATTCTCAGTCATCCAGGTCATGGTTGTATATACATACACACTTTACACCCAAGAACACCCAAGAACACTTTGCACCCAAGAACACACTCAGGCAGAAGCTTGTCCACCCCAAGGATAAAACTTCCAGACACAACTGAGCAATGTGATATATGCAATTCATGTCCAGATCTGTGCATTGGAGAAATAAAACAACCACTTCACAAATGCGTGGCACATCATAGGAGTACACAATCAGGACAAAATTCAGCAGTCCATCTGCATCTTGAAGAGAGCAAAGTCCACGCTCTTGGCACAGATGACCCCTGGCTTGAAAGAGGGCCAAAGAGCCCATCTACATTAAACTCGAACAGCTCTCTCTCGACAGAGGATGCAACACCAGCTATCTCTTGATTGCAACGCAACAGCCCTTTCGGAAGCTCCACATCCATTTCCACTATTCAGGTGGACCTCCAGGACTCTCAGAAAGGGAGCGAATGACGAGATGACTGCAAGGAATATCAGACCTTCCATTCTCCATCATTCAGTCAGAACTGAAGAAGCTTCTTAGATGAGAAATGAAACGCATTCAAGGAAAATCAAAGGAAGTCCAATTGTCTCTTGAAGAAAGCACCTCTGGGACAAACCTTGTTCAGTTTTTCTAATATCAATCTGCCGTCTGTCACTCATGCGTGAGTGTGGCACTCCTGTAGCTTCCAGGAAGGCGCTGTTTAATTAAAACATTTTGTCTCATTGGAATTAACTTTTTGGTTATGGTTCCCCCCCCACCAATTGAAATAAACACTTATATAAAGCAGACCACTTATATCTGGAAGCCATAGTCTGTGCTTAGAAAATGCATAATTATACGTGTTTGAAAAAGCCACTATCATTTCTCTCCAGAAAAGCCATAATTAATTATTTTCTCTTCCCAACCTTCAAACAAAATTGAAGGGGAAAAAAAGAGAAAACTTATTTGAGGAAACTTATAGCCTCCCTCAACTGCAGTTCTAATTACCCACATTGTCCTATCTGGAAAACATTTCTTATCTCAAAGGGGAACAGTTGCTCCAATCCTATTACAACCTGCTGCATGATGGGTAATGGACAAGCATCCACTTCATAACACTTAGCATTCACCCGGCCTTTTCTTAAAAGCAACAAGAACAGTGAAAACAAGAGTGGAGCTTTGTAAGGACTGTTTGAAATGCATATAAGATCCTTGGCATTGTTGTACATTCTCCATTCATTCTGGTTATCAGAAGAATTTGTGTAAAAAAGCTCTGCTCCCTTCCTTCTTCCCTTCCTTCCTTCCTTCCCTCCCTCCCTCCTTCCCTCCCTTGTTCCTTATCCCCTGCCTTCCTCCCATTTCCATTTCCTTCCTTTCTTCCCTCCCTCTCTTCTTTAGATCGTTCCTTATCTCCTTCCTTCCTCTCATTTCCATTTCCTTCCTACTTCCTTCCTTCCATCCCTCCCCCTTCCTCCCTTGTTCCTTATCCTCTTCCTTCCTCCCATTTCATTTCCTCCCTCCCTTCCCTCCCTGCATCCCCCCTTCCTCCCTTGTTCCTTATCCCCTTCCTTCCTTCCTTCCATTTCCTTTCTTCCATTTCCTTCCCTCCCTCCCTGGAATGGAACTAAACTTGTGTAGTTCTCTGATCGTTGCCTTGTTTGTTTGTTTATTACCAAATTATTATTTGTCCCTTTCCTAGAGCTGAACCCCAGATGAGCGCT
>NC_045547.1:85831663-85988580 GCF_009769535.1 Thamnophis elegans
AGTCATCCTTAGCGATTCTATTATTAGAGTTGAGACCGAAGACATCTACACTTCCGCAAAGGCCACTGACACCCAGGCGTCCAACCTGGTGATTTTTGGAAAACCCCAAATGCAGCTCTCTTTCTTTTACTTCCCAATAGGGGCGAAGCGTGGAACGAAAGCTTCCTTCTTTCCTCGTGAAGTTGGCTCCACAGGGAAACTGCTCCGCTTCCTCCTCCTCCTCTTCCTCCTGCCTGCCTGCCTGCAAGTAAACAGAAGCTTTCAGAGGAAGGGAAAATGGCAGCAATCGAAGTCTTGGATCCCTCTCCTTCCTGGCAGGCCTCAAATATTGCAGGAATAAAGCCACTAAAAGTCGTTACAGTTAAATACTAAGTGGTTACATATTTCGTATGTTTGGCCAGTGGAGGAGGCTGCCTCACATGTCTCTCTTGCTTCTGATCTGTTATTAAATAAGAACAAGTCGCTTCCTTTCCGTATCTGCCGTGTGGTGTAATCTTGCTGCCTATAGAATGCAGATCTCCTTTGAACCTCTATGAAATTGAACCAACTTACCTTAAGGAAACAATAATTTCCAGCAAGCGATCAAAGTCTGCATCCAGACCAGTGGCGTTGTGTTCTGTGTTTCACATGTTTTTGGCAACACGGGGCAGAGAGGCAAGGATGCCAGTCTAGCCAGCTTTAAGTGGCATTTGGTTGCTCCTTTGGTGCCTGAGGTTCCAGCAGCCGTTCTCCAAGTCTTCCAGACAGGCCTAACCCGTCCATTAAGTTTAGGCACTTGCTCCGAACCATTTCAATGAATAAATATCTCAGTTCTCAATAAGACACATTCTGATTTCATTAGCACTCCTGAGAATATGCAAACCCCATGAAAGCATGTCTTAAATCAGGCAATAAAGCCACAAACTCTTTCATTTTAAGGCACAGTAGAGCATTAAAGAAAAAATTGGGGGAGGGGGGGAGGGGGCTGTGGACCTGGTACTGTCCTGTAACAGACGGGCAAACTCTGATGGCCCTTCGTCCACATCAGGGCAGATGTTCGTTCTTAATACCAACCAGGATACTCAAGATTGTAGGAGTCGCATTTTAAGGGATTAAAATAAGGGGTACAAATCTCAGATTCCTCGTGGTTAAGAGAAGGAGGCTAAATCTGAGATTTCCTTGGCATCTGTTAAGATACCTGGCACTGCGTGATTCTCTACAAATATGTGTCTCTACCTGGCCATGACTTGGGAATTTTGACCCAGTCAAATCACCTTCATCCTGCTCTTCTTTATAAAAAGGCAGGCGGAAAATAGACCCATCTAACCCTTTTAATAATGGGCTTCTCATTCTTAAAATGGAGCAATAGAGACATTGGTCTCATGGCCATTATTCCTACCAGCCCCAGTGGGGCATCGGCCTTTAAAAACAAGAACGTCTTTTCAAAAGATTCTCGGTAAGGGATGTTTTCAGAATATTCCATAGGCCACCTGTGAAGGTCTCTCTGTAAGTCATATTGGTCCCCTGTTATTTCTGCACCAGGGTGCTACCCACGATAGCAGCTTAAGTCCTTTTTCATAAGGAAAAGATGGTTACCACCTAGCAGCTGGATTATTCAAAGCATTTTGAGCATCGGGCAGTCAAAAGGACAACTGGTTTTCTTCCTTTAAAAAATGCAATCTTTGCTTAGCTTAATCTCCTGGTAAGACTCATTCTCACATCTCTGCTTATAGTTACCAGGATTGTGCCATGCATCGGATTTAAAGTGACAAATGTGTTTCTGAGTAAAACTGGGTACTGGTTTAACAAGGATGATCTACATCTCTGTAAAGCAGCTGCAATTTTCCCCAGGAATGTGCAGCTGCAATGAAATCCTGGGAAAATGTGACAATTGACAATTAAAGAAAGATTGCAAAAACAATGTACAAAGAACAAATGGATCCTGCGATGTGCAGCTCCTTCATGTACCCTGGGGAAAATGACAATTAAATTTTAATGGACTTTGGCAACGGGAGATTATTCTTTGGATGCAACTACAATTCCTGCTAATAATCTGCCGAATGTTTGCATATCCAAAGAAAGAAAGAAACTGCAATTTATGCCAACTGTTAAATTTTTGTTGGCTGTTTGAGATAAGAAACATGACCTTATCTATCACAAGTCAATACATTCCTGTATTTTGGAATAAGTGATATTTTTGTGGTGGTTACATCAATTGAAATCTCAGTCCGTGTCTGGTTTTTTTCTACAGATTACATATATCAAAAATTATTTTTTCTGCACGAAAGGCTGACCTTGGTTTGACAAGGTAAAAAGATAAAGATCCCCTTGAGTCAGGCTTGATTTCTGGCACACGCACACACACACACACACACACACACACACACATATATATATGCAGACACTCCCCAGTCCAAATAATAACCAAGCCCACACCTGCTTGGTTTGCCAGTCCAGACAAAGTCAGATGCTTGCAAAGAAATGACATTTTCACTCCTGATTTATGTGTTGTTTCTTTTTTATCCACTCTGGATTCAGTTTTTCAAAGTTGCTCTGCATTCGCCCTCCCACGTCTTGGGCTCCCTGCAGAGTGTATCCTTTGGGCTCCCTCAGTCCCACCCAGAACCTTCCTTCTGAAAGAAGAAGGAGCTTTGCTTGCTTGTCAAAATGCTGTGGAAAGGACGCCCCTCGGTCTCAGCTAGCAATAAGCATTTTCTGACTAAATCCTGACTGAATAAATCGTTTTCCCCAAGGATTTGTCTGCCTGCATAAGTAGAAGACTGAACTGCATTTTATGAACCACGTTTTTCCTAAAATTTAGTAAAATGCATAATGTGAGCTTTTACTACAATTGTATTTGATGTTTATTATATGTTCATTATATTATTGGCAAATAGTGGGAATGTTGTCCTTTTATTATATATTACAGAAAGCCAGTCTGGTTAAGGCATCAGGTTAGAAACCAGGAGACGTTGAATTCTAGTCCTGCTTTAGGTGTAAAATCAGCTGGGTCACCTTGGGCCAGTCACTTGTTTCGCTCAACCCCAAGGAAGAAGAGGCAGTGACAAAATCTTGCCAAGAAAACTCAGGGACTTTGTCCAGGCAGGCTCTGAGAATTTCACATGACTAAATGGAAGCAGAAGAAGAAAAAATAATATTACAGTACAAGGTTTCCTTTTTCCCACATGTCGATATTTATTTCATACAGCTAAATGTCCAGACGAAATAGATTTGACGATGGATGGATGTGGAGGTGTAAGTGAGCTCTCAGCTATTTTCAGAGGGTTAGGGGCGCATTGTGCAGTCATGAAGCAGAGCGACAAAAGATAAATGGTTCTGAAATAAAAGACTTTTTCTGCACATAAATTAGATACACAATGAACGCAATAGTATGTTGTATGCCGAGTAAAAACTGGGGATGGCAAAGTTGGTATTCCGTTAAAAAAGGCCTGTACATTCCAGGTGCCAATATTCCAGAAGGCGGAAATGCCCTTCAGGATCCAAAAAGTATTTCAGACGTATCTTCTTATCAGGAGTAGGTTTTCTGGATCTAGTGATGCAGTATGCCGAATGTTTTGCAATGCAGAGATTCCTGGAATCGTGAAACCAATTTGAGCGTCAACTCTAAACTGTTCCTCCTTGCAGGAATAGCTATGAAAGCCTCCTCTGTCTCTGCCTGGTGCCATCCAGCCCAGCAGTTTCCTGGGCAATTAGTCCCCTTGCCAAAATGTTCTGACATTTAACCAGAAATTCCCTTCCCAAACTACATCCATTATTCCTCCCCCCCCCCTTGCTCTGGAATAAGAGAGAAGAGGGTTTCTGTGTCCTTGAACTCGGAGATGACCAATTCCATCCACCTTGTTCCCTCCTGGGACTTCACTTCTTGACCCCCTGATTTCTTCCCTGGTGTTATAAGAGGGAAGCAGTGGTACAGGAAGAAGGTGGCAAGAGGATGATGCCAGGTTCATACGTTGAGGTACCCCAAACTAAGTACAATTCTGGTTTTAAAATCAAGAGGCTTTCAATGGTAGTTTTAAAATCAACTTTCAAAAGGTTGTAATTGATCATGGCAGAGCCAGGACAATCTGGCGAATGTTAAATCAGTTGTAAGTAATTGTTTTATTGACATGGATAAAATGAGATTTCGTTGCAATGACGCTTTAGAGATTAGAGTATTTCCCAAATCTTGTTTCCTTCCCCCCCCCCCCTCCTTTTTCTACCTGTTTATTTCTTTGGTAATAATATTCATTTTTAAAGGATTGTTAATTCCTTTTTTTTGTTCACTCCTCCATTAGGCATTTAAAAAATCCGGCTTTGCTAACATGAGGGCTGGCACAGTGGGAAAGGGATCTGGAAGGATGGGATGATGGAAAGGGGGATGGGCCCGCAGCGCCCAGCCGCAGCTTTAAAACTTCTCTCTCTCAAAGCCGAGCCTTTGGGTGACCATCCTCCTCCTCCTCTTGCAACCACAGCTGGCCAGAGAGAGACATAGGAAGACAGAGAGATACAGAGAGGGGGGGAGATAGAAGGCGGGGAGAGAGAGACACACACACAGAGGGAGAGGGGGAGAGAGAGACATGGACACAAAGAGATACAGAGAGGGGGAGAGAAATACACAGAGAGATACAGATACAGAGAGGGGGGAGAAAGAGACAGACAGAGGGGGGAGAGGGGAAAAGAGAGAGATGTCAAAAGGGTTTTGTGGTTCTGGATGTTTTTTAACAACGGTTCTCTGCCTTAATGACCAGCCTGGTAGGCGTGGCTAGAGTGTCATGTGACTGGGTGGGAGTGAGTGGTGTCGAGTTGGCCATGCCCACTCGGGTTTTGTGCCCCCCCCCGTGTTCTTTTCCGTGGGAAATGGGTCCAAATGGCTCTTGGGGTGTCTAAGGTTGCAGGGGGCTGCAGAGCCTTCCAAGAGCCCCCCAGTGTTCGTAACGCCCTGTTTGGTTCTGTTTCAGAGCTGTGGGATATGAACCGGACGTCGGTCTTTCATAGTCCGTCTGGATCGCTTGGCCTTCATGTGATGCTAGTGGACGAGTATCAAGATCGGCTCTTTATTGGAGGAAAAAACCTGATCTATTCCCTCAGCTTAGACCGAGTCAGTGAAAATTACAGAGAGGTACAGTACAATTTACCTATCCTACGCAAACCGAGGACCGGAGGAGGCTTTGAAGCGGGAGGAAAGGGGGGGGAGGGGGGGTTTCCGAGTGCTCAGAGGTGGCCTGTAAGGAGCAATGCCCTCGAGAGCGTTGGCTGAGTGGGGCCATTCCAAAATACTCATTTTATGGAGGCCCCTTACCCTGGCAGGTAACTTTTCCACTGAATTCCACTGTAGTTGAAAGAGGGGTGGCTGTTTTATTTTTTGTCTTTGGCATCATCTTGCTTGGCCTCCTCCATGGGCCCATTGTTGTGAGAGACAAGAGTGCCACTCCCTTCTGCAGAGCGGATCCCCACGTGCCAAGAGTCAAAGGCCCTTCTGCCCCAAACCAGGTACAGATAGGGGGCAGAGGTGGCCTAAGTTCAGCTACTTCGGAAGCAGCGCTTTACCCCATGGATTAGCCAACTAATTATTACTAAACTGAAGCTAGTTTATTAATTTGCATTGTGAATTGTTTAAAATTCCCAGTTTTTCCATTTACTATTAAAAAGTATGAAAGGCTTTAAAGAAAGATCTTTAACAGGTTTGCAGGAGACGTGGCTTCGAGATCAATGGGCAGCTGCAGCTGTAAACACTCGAATAAATAAATGAGATACAAAATCAATTTGCACACGGAGTTCACTTTGGTGGTGCCACTCAGCAGGACCCCAGTGTAATATTGAAGAAATAGGGAATAGTACAAAATCCTCCGAAATCCCACGTGGCCCGTGGGGCTCAGCCACTCAGTGGCACCTGAAAACAGGGGAGGTCACTGGAGTTCCCAAACTGCCGCCGACCCCTTTGATCTCCGTTGTAGCCACGAAGAGAAAGAGCCCGAGAACAGCAGCCGTTGCAAGCGGTTTCCACTGAGTGAATTGGAGTGAACTAAATAAGCAGGGGATGCATTAAATATTGTGGGATTAATCATGCTTAGTCTAGTTAATTGAATTAATAACGGTTAACTGATGGGAATGGGATGGGACAGAGCAGACGGAGGGGGAATTAAATGCATCAGAAATAATCATACCAAACCTATTTCATTAATGGAATGAGAGCAGGAGGAAGGGAGGAAGGAAGGAAGCACAGAGGGGAAATGGGCGCACGAGAACTTGCCTCATTAATGGGTCCTGATAAGGTTCAATTTGTTTGTTCAATGTGTTTTCTTTAGAACCTGCAGGCCTTTCCCCCTTTTCTGCTCCAATCCTGCCTCTTTTGTGGGGCTTGGGAATCCACACAGACACAGCTTGTGAATTGCCTGCTTCACTATCACCCAGCTCTGTTCTATGGGGCCTCAGATTTCCCTACTGGATCATTTTTAATTATTTGTATCCCACCTTTATTATTTTATAAGCAATAAATAATATTCAGGACAGTGAACATATCCAACACATCTTCCTCCTATTTTCCACACAACGACAGCTCTGTGAGGTGGGCTGGGCTGAGAGAGAGTGACTGGCCCAAAGTGGCCCAGCTGGCTTTCACGGTGAAGGCGGGACTAGAACTCACCACCTCCTAGTGGTTGGCCCAAAGTCCCCAGCTGTTTTTTTCATTCCTAAAGTGGGATTTGAACTCACCATCTCCCACTTTGTAGCCTTCACCACTAGACCAAACTGGCTGTCCTCATAAGATGGAGAGTTGGAAAGGAGTTGGACATCATTTGGCACAAAATCCGCAGCCTCTCCGGTAGAGAACCTGCCTCCTCCCCCAAGGTCCCCGGTTCCGCTGCTGAACAGCTTTAACCACTAGGCCAGCGTTCCTGATCCTTCTCCTTGGAGCAATGGAGCAATTCAGTTCTGTCCCATCATCTACCTGACCGCTGACCCGGTGTCCACGCAGTCTTTCCTTCCGTTAGCTAAAGAGACCTCTGTCTTCCTGGGCCAAGAATTAAAAGTTCCCTTCTGAAGTCTTCACCACCGGCCTTAATCTCAGGGTCGCCCAGCAGGAGTGTTGGGAGTCCAGGAAAAGCAAACTATCCGAGGTTCCATGCAGACAAATCCAAGATCCGGGAATCAGAGCGGAGACTCACACCAGGCCAACGGTCTGCCAGAGGATAAGGAGGAAGGAAGGCCCAAGGGTGGAGAGTGGGTTGCCCACCCAAGGTTGCCTCCCAAGCCCTGGGTTTGTAACCCTGACTCCAGCATGCCGGTTCCCCACGGAGGAGCCTCCGTGCTCATACGTTTCTCTTCGTGCAGAGGCTGCGGTGGGATTTCCTCCTCGGGCTCTGCATCGTCTTCTGCGACGGGAGACTTTTCATCCTTCAGGAAGCCCTCTTCCCTCTGACATCCCCTGGCCAGTATCTGAGAGCCCCTTGGATCCTCAGGTCACAACCCCCTCCCCCGTCCTGTGGTGTGACTCCTGACAACCTCCAGCTAAGTGTACCAAGAAAGATGCCCTCACGTATTTTGCCTTCATTATCACCCCGGTTCCTCTCCCTGGACCAGCCCCGTTTCCTAATATCCTTGTTCTAATGCAGCCCTCGGAATCAGAGACCATATTCTATTCCGATCAAAAGAAGACTAGGCAGGGATGATGACTTGTCTTGATTCTGACAGCCCAGCTCTCTCGATGGAGCCCAGGACTGTCCCCGGAGGGGGTTGCTTCTCCTTCTGTTGCATCAGGTTCAGGTTGTGGCCTGAAAGGAAACTCACTCCGTCCCCTTCCACCTCTGGCCCAGCCAGCAGACCAGGCAGCTCCCCTTGCTTCAACATACGTATATCAAAGCATACATTATTTATCTTCCTTTGTTCACTTCAAAATATAAACTATGGCGGATGCCACACAATCACTCATGGAATTTAGAAAGTACTTCAGACTGATTCTGTAAACTGTTATGATTGACAGCTAGCCAAAAGGTTTCTATCCTGGCAAGTACTCAATGCCAAGGCATGGATGTAGTCATTCTGAGTCATTTTCAAGAGTTAGTATGTCTTGCAGGGAAAATCATTGGCGGGAGGGGGACATTTATAATCAATTAGTTTCTGGCTTTATATGTAGTACGAACTCATCTTGCATTCTCTATGTGGAAAATATTTAGCAATTAAGCACCAGCAATCAAGAAAAAGCAATGCTTTATGGAAGAACTGTAAATTTATTTTTGGGCCGTCTGTATATTTGTGCAAAAGAAAGTTAGCCAAGTAACTTTCTTCAAGTAGAAGATGAATTTATCCTTGATAAAATACATTTGTTGGCTCCATATTTTGCTGGTGAGTTTGCAAGATATTTAACTCCATACTCTTTGGCAAAGAGAAAGTGAAGATTGGTGAATCTAGAATATGTGTCAGGCAGGACTATTAATAGATTGGTCTGATTCCCATCAGTAAAATAAAATCATGCACGTAGATAGAGTTATTTATAAATATATATTTTTCAAAACGTTTGCATATCACAAAAGCAATACACATCCAAATACATTTACATCAGATGCCTACCATAACAATACAAAATGATATTTTTTGCCCATCCCATGCCAAACCTCTGGAGGTGGGAATCTGGAGAAGATACTTCCAGATGTTCTCTATAAATCAACACACACATACACACACACGCATACACACACACACACACACACATTTCCAAGAAGAGCTGAGAAAACTGATTTTGTCACAACTGAAACTGATTAATCTAGCCCTGTGAACCTGGATTAAGATTTTCAGATTTTTAGAACACTCTAATGGGACATATAATTTGGCACTATTTTTCCTCTGTTAATATTTTGTATTTATTTTTTGTCTGTTAGTTCAGATTCTTCTTTGCTCAGTTTATTAGCAGATCCTACAAGAGTTCATTGGCTCCCGTTGCACTTAGAGTTCATCACTGTATGAAGGGGAAGCTACCATATTCCTCCCCTGCTTGCTGTATGCTCATTGGTTGAGTATCCAGGTGCAGAATTAGATAAATGCCCAAATGTACATTAATACTTATTCCTCTAAGCCATCCATGTAAAGAACATACATCCATGTAATATTTATTCCTCTAAGCCAAACCATGAGTGAGCTGGGAGACCATATAAATTGCGTAGATGGGAGTGGGGGGGGGGGAGAATGGGAGAGAGACTAGATTGGATGGATGGATGGATAATAGGAGTGATTAAATATTGCTTCTACTACATAGATATTTTTGTCATCCCATACTGGAGTCAAATGCTAGTTTCCAATGTTAGTTCTTGATCATCAAAAGAAACCCACCAACTGGGCTCATGTAACAAAGCAGAATTTTGCAGCTTAGTTGTGGCAACGTGGAAATGGTGCAGAAACCGAAGGCCGAACACTGCCACTGGGCAAGGGGGCATCTTGAATTATGAAATGAAAGGGAGGAGGGACTCCTGTTCCTCCCAGGGCAGCATAATCAAGCATTCCGGTGGGTATTATGAATGGATTTGCGTTTAGTGGCACTTATAACAAAGGAGAGAGGTTTGCTCCTTCATTACGCAAAGTGCTCCATGCAGGGAAGAAGGATGGTTTGGTGCATAATTTTGCCTTATTAATCCGTCCAGCATTCGACTGCAGTTGTCTAGAGCAGGGTGCTTATTTTTAACCTTAGCGAGTTTAAGATCTGCAGACTTCAACTCCAGCCTTCGCCAGTAACGCCAATAGCAATAACAACCCTTCGAAGTAGGAGAAGCCTTTTGAAAAGCAAGCATTGCATTTGATGAGAAACCAGCTTCTAAACGGAGCCCCGTTTTCTTGCAGATTCACTGGCCCAGCAGCTCCCAGCAGGTGGAAGAATGCACCATCAAAGGGAGATCTACGGTTTGTCTTCTCTTTGGATTTTTGCCTGCTAGTTAGAGTCCAACCTTTGAGCCACCTGCCCAGCCTCTGAGGCTGGGAAAGAGCTTCTGTCCGAGGTGGGGCGGAAGAGCCGGTTCTCCTTCCAGCTGAAGGTTTGGGTTATTTAACTGCTAAAAACAACATAGGGAAACGGCAGAGATTCGTCCCTAGGAAGCGTAACAAATGGGGTAATTGTGAATGTCCATTTGGGTCCTTTGCTCCCATCTCTGCATCGGTGATCTTGCACCGAGCGTCCGATAGAGATGCTGGCTCTCCTTCCTTTGGTGCCTATTCCCTACTCCCCCCCCCCCCCGTGAGACTCAGGGAAGGGATCCAGCTCCCCTTTCTCCATTGGCTGAGGGGTCACGAACAGACAATGACCTCCCACGGCTGAGGGTGGATTTCCGTCAGGGATTCCCCTTCAGCACCTGGATTGCTACAGCAACACATTGCTTTGTATCCCTTCTCTCCCCCCCCCCCCTTCTAATCCCCTGAAGCAGAGAGAAGCCGGATTGACAGCAGAGGGATTAAAAACAGGCAGAACAGCCTGGAATCGGTTCCTCTTCTTGACTAGCCAGCTCCAGATTACTCAGGAAGCCCCAGACCAGATCCATGAATCGCGTCCCTTAGCCAGCCAACTGACAAGGGGGGGACAGCAGCTGCCCTCCGCCTGTCTTGGGAGAGTTGCAAAGGGGTCTTGAAGACCCTCAAACCAGGCCAATATTGTCCCGGCAGTGGAGCAGTGTCGGCACTTCATTTCATTTCATTTATTAAAATTTATAGGCCGCCCTTTTCCCTGAGGGGACTCAGGGCGGCTTACAACCACAAGGGAGGGGGGTGCAGTATCAAAAAAACAAAACAAAATGTGAACAAAGAAAAATAATAAAACACAACTTTCGTTCAGCAATCAAACACTCGGGCGGGTGAATTGGGAGCCTATCCCCAGGCCTGCTGGGAGAGCCAGGTCTTGAGGGCTGCGCGGAAGGTCTGGATGGTGGTGAGGGTACGGATCTCGACGGGGAGGTCGTTCCATAGGGTCGGGGCAGCAACAGAAAAGGCTCTCCTCCGTGTGGTCGCCAGTCGGCATTGACTGGCAGATGGGATTCGGAGGAGGCCCAGTCTGTGCGATCTAATTGGTCGATTTAGGGAGGTAATCGGCAGAAGGCGTTCTCTCAAGCACTGACTCCTGCAGTTCTGCTGTTTGCCCCCGAGGGCTTTTAACGCAGGCTTTGACTCCGACTGGCATCGTGCCTTTCTATAAGCTTGGCCCAAACTGAAAACTTCACGGTATCACTGGAATAGAATTGCTTTAAAATACACCCGCCTACGTTTTACCTGGGTGTCTTTACTTCCCTCTGTAGGAGGAATGTGCAAATCACATCTGTGCTTTACACCGATACAACCGAACACACCTGCTGGCCTGTGGAACGGGAGCCTTCGACCCCGTCTGCGCCTTCGTCAGAGCCGGCCATCAGTCGGAGGTAAGGGATGCCCACACACACAGAGAGACACGGTGGGACCGTGTGTGGGCGATCTGTTTCCCTGCGGGATGGAAAACGTGGAAGGGATCCCCACTCAGCAAAGTGTCTCAGAAAACAGACCGGTTCCTGCAGGCTGGGTGTTTATGTCTGGGAAGAAAGCCCCGCAGGGGAAGGGTGGGGAGAGGTGGGGTGGGGCCTGAAATATCAGAAAAGTTGAAGAAAACCGATGGAGACCCCTGCTCTGCTTCAGTCGGAGGATATTAGATTTGTCTTGGCGTCCTTTACGTTTGGAAAGGCCGTTTCCTGCCACTGCCGTATTGCTGAATGGTTTCTATTCTGAGCCAGTTTTCACTGTGGTGCCTCCTGTTTTGCCATCCAACGGAAGAAAATTTTATTTATGGTTGCATTTTTTTTCCCTTGCGAGGGGGAAATGTAACCAGCCAGATGCATCGTTCAAGGGTGTCCTGGTGCTTAATTAAGAAAAAACAAAATTGTGAACGCCTTTTGACTTACTGTAGGTCTCGACAGTCATCTGATCATTATTACCGCTTACAAAAATAACCTGTGCAATAATTGTACAGGTCTGTATTTATTACGAGATCACATATGACGTATGGCTCAGAGCGAGATTGATATGGTTCTCATTTTAATGTAGCCTTCTCTAACTCATATCTACAAAGTAATACATGGGTTGGACTGCGATTCCCCTTCAGTTTCCACATTTTTCTTTAGGTGTGTCTTCTACAAAAGCTATTTATGATGCCTCGAAGCTAGCTGAGTTAAAATGCTTGCTAAATCCCTAACATTTATCCCGTGTGAGGACTGTCCCTCCCCTGCTTTCCAAACTGCCCTTCTAACCAGGGATTCCTTAGTTACCAACCACAGTGAATTCTACATGATTTGATTGTGTTATCACACTTTTCCTGATAATAAGCTAGAAGAAACAGATTTGGGGAAAGCATAACCAGAATTAGTTGGCATCCATGTTAAATTGCGCGAGAGAGACATAGGATTAACCCGCAACTAATTTTCCTTAGCCACAACTGCCAATGCAAAAAAGAGCATAATTCATGAATAATTTATCTGCGAAATATTTTGAAAAGGATCTTTTATTTTTTAAGGTTTTGGAAAAACTCCTAGTTGCTTGGAGCGCAACCCAGGGGTGATATTTAAATTAATGTAGAAATGCTTCATGCGGATCATGTATTTTTGTCAGCAGTTATTCCGTGGTTTGAAAGCCCGGTCTGAATTGGAGACATAATTGTAAAAATGCCATTTATGTTTATGCCTGCACCCTTAATCTGAATAGATCTTATTCCTAGGTTATGGATGCATGCTTACTCTTAAGTAAACTGTGAGAATGCCTTCCCCTGCCACTATAAGGCTGCCCTTGGCTCCTAGTTGTAGGTGGTCAGCAGTGATAAAGGCTTGTGTAGGTAAAACCCTGCACTCCCTCGTGTGGGGCAAAATTAAAGAAACGGTTCCATGGGTTAGCATTACGGGACTAATCCCTCAGGCAATCCAAGATAAACGTTACAGGTCCAAATCCTTGGGGGGGTCAAACGTGCGTGTCTGGGTATTAAAAGCTAAGAGAAAGCCGTCTTTGACTCAACCCCTGTGGGCAGCTGGGCAGTTTTCTTAGAACAGTGACGCAGAAATTGTCCACCGTGATTCTTCCACTTTCCATCTCGTCTCTTTCCTTGAGATGCCACTGAAGCTTTGACCAGGCCTGACCTTCGCCATTTCAAAGGCCCCGGAAGGCCTGCCAGGTGCTGCCCTCTGCTTCTCAGATCAGATGAATAAGTCAACACACAGAGAAGTATAGTGCAATTATCTCCTGTCCAGATAATATTTTGCTATTCTTCGGAATACGTTTTGCTTCTATAAAATTCCTGGTTTGCCAACTGGAACTTCCAGGTGTATTCGGCACAGTTATTCTCCGAGTAAAACTCCCTGGTAACGAGACACGCCTGCTTAATGGCGCTCGATGTCACCCACACTCTTTGTAACGTCACACCATGCCGCACCTCAGACATTGTGGCCCAGCAGTGCTTATTCTTATTTTGTAGGGAAGAAAAACATGAAGACACCCAGATAATAACCCTGGCTATATAATCAAATTAATGAGCGTGTGAGAGCAAATTTGAGTGGGAAGAACTGAGGCGGTGGCTGATCCCAGCCGAACAGAAGGATGGGCTGACGGTGTGCCAGCTCGGCTTTAAAGGCAGGCAGGTGGGACGAAGGTTGGAGGTCCAGCATTGGTCCCGCCTGCCCGCCTGTCTGTGTGAGCTGATACACTGGGAGCGCCAGATGTCTCCACTGTGCCTGGACGTACCGTATTTCTTCAGCTCTTCCCTTCTTGTTGTGCTTGGGCTTTGGCCTCAGGTGAGGCTCCTTAGGAGGAAACGGGTAGAGAAGAGGCTGGCGTCTTGCCCTGCTGTCCTTCGGCTGATCCAGGGACTCTGCTCGCTTTGCCCAGCCGGAGGGCCTTGGCCTTCAGGGCGAAAGCGGGCAGGGCTCCCCCTCTGGCGGCCGTTTCCTGCACTGCTCTCTTGCCCCTGTGCTCAGTCAAGGCCAGGCCCAAAGCCAGTCAGGTCATTTGGGGGTGGGGGGTGGGACCCGGAGCCCCCCTCCATGAAAGGGACTAACCTGCAGGCCTTCTTCCTCCCTGGTATCCCAAGGGGGCTGCCTGAGACTCTCGTAGGGGATGATGGGCTGGAGAGAGAGCCAACGCAGACCCTCTCCAGGTGACCTTCTGACCAAACACCTTCAGGGACCGTCTGTGTGTGGGGATTCACCGACAAAAGGGCAAACGACAAAACCGGGCCCGACTAAACCGCGTCGCTGATGTCATCAACAGGGCGACAACAGCGCGGAGACAGAAGCATGCTGTAAACCCTAAACCTAAACTTAATCCCTAAACCTAAACCTAACCCCCCTAAACCTAATCCTAAAGCTAATCCTAAAGCTAATCCTAAACCTAATCCTAAACCTAATCCTAAACCTAATCCTAAACCTAATCCTAACCCTAAACCTAACCCTTAATCTAACCCTAAACCTAACCCTAAACCTAACCCTTACCTTAAGTTGAATCGGCTTTCCCTCAAAGCGCTATTTAAAGCGCCCTTCTTTCTCCGCGCTGGTTGTTGTTGCCCTGTTGATGACGTCAGCGACGCGGTTTAGTCGGGCGCGGTTTTGTCATTCGCCCTTTTGACGGGTCACAATGTGTGTGGGGGGGTTGCTGCTCCTCGCCTGCCTTAATGCTCCGGCTAAGGAAGAAGCAGGGCCGGTGAGGGCCAGAATCTTCCCCAGGCCAGGAGCAGAGCAGACGGTTTCTGGGTGGGGACGGTGTGGTTAAAGGCCACCCTGGTCCTTCGGCCGAGGGGCCTTTAGACACCGGGCATCTTCTCAGTCCTTTCCACAGGATGATGGCTGCACGGGCAGATTTCCCCGGCTTCCTCAGGGGAACCGTGCAGTCAACTGATAACAGCTGTTGGAGGACCCATCTGTGTACTATGGGATGTCAGCGCCACATGTGCGTATGTGTGTATATAGAAAGGGAAATAAAACTGACAAGGTGGAAAGCTCCATATTAATTGTCCCCCTAAGCCATGTTGTTCCTCACTCGCTCCATCTGACGAAGAAAGGAGACGCAGATAAATGAACATGGCCGTATTAATAAGACATCTGTCACCTGTTGGGTGAGTCGTCAGCCGGAGGAATTGAGAAATGGGGTTTCCCTCCTAGAAGGGTGCAAAGCGATGGCACAGATCCATCAGCTGAGCATGGGAACGAAGGGTGGAGCCAGCCAGGGGCACCTGCCGCCTGAGGAGAGTTTCCTGAAGGAGGAGGAGGAGGAGCAGAGGAGAAATACTTGGCTTGCTCCCTTTTCACGAAAAAGGAAGCAAAAGGGGCCCAGAAAACGGCCTCCAGGTAAATGAGCATCAGATTGGGATCGTTGTCTCTTCCCTGCTAGGAGGAAAAAGCTACCGGAGGAGAAAGCGCAAGGCAAGACCCCCACGCATCGTCCCATTCAGAGGACGCTCCTAAACGGGGACCGTAACCCTCTCTCAACGCTTTGCTTTTTCTTTCCCTGTTTACAAAACGTCTCCTCTTTTAATTTCATCAGTGCCAAATCTGCAGTGTTTCATTTCTAAGGAATCCCAGCTCTGGATGCACCTGGGTGGGTCCTCCACCCCCCACCCCACCCCCCTTCCAAGAGATGCTTCCGAGCGCTTGGAGAAACGGAGGCTCTCCGTGCTGCCCTCCGGCTGCTGGGATTGACCTGAGGGAGGGTGGAATGGCTTCCTCTGTGGGCTCCGATCCCTCTTTTCTCTCCAGAGAAGCTCCCACAAACGCCAAACGTTTTATAATACGGAGGTGGAGGGTGTTGTAAGTCAAAAGGTAAACACAGTGGGCTTTCATTTGCTGATATTCATTTTTATTTAATAAAGGTTATTTGATTAAAATTTAATATAAGGTAGTTTTCTGATTAGACCCTTGTTCATTTTTACTCAGTTTTTGGCTTGATTTAAAGTATTACATTTAAAATTATTTACCTTCTTTCCAAAATTTATAAACAAAAGCGTTTGTGAAAAGCCATTTATCTGATACAGGGTCTATCTGAGTCCATATCAGTTAAACGGAGGGATCAAATTCGTCTTAATCAACCAGCCACCTCCAGGGCGAAGCTCCCCCACTGGGCCCCCAGGCCATGGGGCAGAGCCAGGGCAGGAGGGTGGGAGCTCATCTCACCTCGGGGGGGGGGGAGCCAAGGCCTCCTCCTCCCCCTCCCCCTCCTGGAACCCACCAGCCCAAATCCCCTGACTGACGGGGCCCACAGCAAGCCCCCTCTGCCAGAATGGGCGGGAGAGGCCGACCCCTTGGGGCTGAGAAATCAATTTGGTGTAAAAAAAAAAAAAAGATTTCCCTTTCCAGTCAAATTACATCTGCAGATAAGAATGAGCACCAGATACTGATGGCTGCAGACTCAAATGCTGGACAATCATGGTCTGGAGATGGTTCGACAGGCGGTCCCTTTGTTTCCCTCCCTCCCCTCCCTCCCGTCCTCCCCTCTTTTGCCTGTCTTGGCCTCCTGCCCCCCCCCCCTCCCCACTGCCTTTGACGCCACCTCCGACTTTGTGCTTTTTCTCCTTTTTTTGCAACTTTTCATCAACTCAATGGAAAAATAATAGGTCCAATTGGCAAATGACGCAAATCATGTTGTCATACAAATAGCTAATGTTAGAAGCAGCAATGAAATTTGAAATGATTTTGAGAGAGGAAATTGAATGGAACCAAGTAGAAAATAAATGCAGGTAACTCCTAAATTCCAAGGACAGGCCTCAAATGTTTTCCCGGCTTTTAAAAGAAGTCAGAAAAGATGCAGAGAAGGGCAGTGAGACTGGAAATTGAGCACTACAAGGAGAAGGTGAGGACAGAGAGATGTTTAGTTTGGAAAGAGAAATGGCAAAGAGAATATACGATAGCGTTCTTCGGTTACCTGATGAGAAGCCAGGCAGGAGAAAAGAGATTCCCTAATTCCCTCTGGTCCCAGCGTGCAGGATATGGAACAAGGCCTGGAGTTATAGGGAGGCCGACTGCCGTTGAACGGTAAAAGTATTTCCCAACAGAAAGAAGACCTGAAGAGCGGAGCCAAAGATTTAGGAAGGTTGTAGATGCAGGTTGGATTAATCGTCTTTATGCTTCTACTATTTTCATTGAAAATAAGTCAGGCTAAAGCAATGAATCAACAAGAGGCAGTTTTGGCTTTTAAGGATTTTGGTTTACTTACTAGTTTATTTACTTCCTATTTTCTTCTTTTATTTCTTTTCCATTTGCAGACCACTCGTTCCCTGGCAGCAAACTAGAGAAGGCCGGGAGTTATCGCTCCTTTGCTCCAAACATCATTATAAATACTTAGATAATGCCAAAATTTGACAGAAATGGGACTTTTTCTTTGCTGCTATTAATGTCTCTACAGTCATAGATTAGAAATTAAGATAAAAATCAGAACAAGATGCTTCAAGGCAAATTAATAGGTGGAAATATCATTAAAAATGGAGCAACATGCTTATCATCCAGCATCCTTTATCCAAACCTACTAACAATCATACAGAGAATCTTTTCGTAGCAGGAAATGTTGCAAATTTTTCCAGAGATTCTGATATAGCAACCCTTTAATTAAAAATCTTAAAATCCATGAGTGGAGTCGATTCACACAATTGCTAATATTGGGAAAAACTAATGCACTCTGCTAGATAAAGGACAGCCCTTTGCGCTTGTCTAGGTGCTCAAACAGACAGCTGTCACTTATGAGAGACGTTATTTGATTTCCCCTCCAAGACCTCGGCAGAGAAGGGCATCCCAGAACGTCCTTCTTGGGGGAGCAGGAAGGGTGTTATAAAAGTACTTTGGGACGGTCTAAGGGAGCCACTGATGTCATATTAATGATGATTGAATGTTTGAAATCTGTTGTCCTGTAAATTGAGACAATAATTTATCAATTTATAAATTATGTGCATGAATTCTAAACTGAGATGAATTCTCTAGCAAGTAAACAATTAAAATAGAAACTAGCCGTGCATATTTGATTATAAAACTGGAATTGTGTATCAAAATAGCTCAGAAAGTCTTAATTGGTAGTTTTCTGGTTGGCTGGCTTCTTGACCAGACACGACATACTTAAGCATGAATACACCCTGACTTTGGGCAAATGTTTCCAGGGAACAAATCGGTCACACTTTATGACGAGGGAGAGGGAGGGAGGGAGGGCTGACTCCCGTTTGATCAGCAAAACCAGATGTTCCCTCCCTTCCCTTGGACTGCAGCAGGGATGAGGTCACTGGGAAGCGGATCCAGGGGAAATAATTGCACAGGGCTGCGTTTGTTTGGACTGCAAGACGATACCTCCAAAAAGATAGTTTCAAATAGCAAAAATAAACATTTGTACGATCCTTGCCTTCAGTTGGATCGTGGCCTGGGTGGGTCACGTTGCTGAGAAGCCACTAGGGAAGCAGGCAGAGCCCGTTGAGAAAGAAGGGGGGAAACACCACCATTTCCATCTTGTCCAGACGGCAGCATCTAAACACGAAGGCCCCCTCCGTAGGCGACTGCGCCCCCCCACCCCCCAGGCATCTCGGGGGGGGGGGCTTCTTTGCAGGGCTTCTCTGAGTAAGTTTGCTCACTGGAATTGCAACCTGACGGTTCCTTCCAAGGCCTTCCGACGGGCGGCCCAGAGGGGGCTCCGGTTCTCCTGACTCCGTTGGCAAAAACCAAAAAAATGCTGTAGAAGGTCCCCACCGAATCCCCCGCTGGTTGTTCATCAGCTCCAAAATAGGCTGATCCCAAATAGCTGAAAGGTTGTTTTCTTACAGTGGGTTCATCCATACAAATCTTTTTTAAAACAGAACTTTTTTATTTTTCTTTAAAAAAAACACAAATATGTCATTTGTCAATCATTAAAACATTGAAGTACAATTTTTTTGTGTGTGTGTGTGCCCCTCCCTCCCTCCACCCCCCCACCCCCCCTCCTCCTTCCCCCCCCCCCCCCGACTTCCCAGAACCCGTACCCGGTATGGATTTTTAACTAACACAGTCTAAAATCTATTGAGAAAAAGGAAATAAAGAAATTAATGACATTCTAGATTGACCTTAGCTTCTTCTTACTGAACTGACTTTTAACAGTTTAAATCATTTCTGATCTTAAGCATAGGCTAACTGGAATTTCTTAGTCCCGTATTTATTTTGTATATAGTCAATCCATTTTTTCCAGTCTCGTTTATATCTCTCATTTGAATGATCTTTGAGATATGCCGATATTTTAGCCATTTCAGCTAAGTTTGTTACTTTCAATGTCCATTCTTGGATTGTAGGCAAGTCTTCCTTCTTCCAATATTGCGCCACCAACAGTCTTGCTGCAGTTATCAGGTGCAGAGTCAAATTGGTCTCTACCACTGTAAAGTCAGTACATATACCTAGTAAAAATAACTGAGGACTAAACTTTATCCTTCTTTTAAAAACATTTTGCATGACCCACCATATTTTTATCCAAAATGCCTTAACCTTTTGGCAAGTCCACCATATATGATAATATGTAGCATCGAGAGAACCACACCTCCAACATTTAGGCTGTACATTCGGATACATAGAAGCCAACTTTTTAGGATCTAAATGCCATCTATAGAACATCTTGTAAAAATTTTCTCTCAGATTTTGAGCTTGTGTAAATTTCACATTTCTTACCCAGATTCTTTCCCATGTATCCAACATTATTGGTTCCTCAATATTTTGAGCCCATTTTATCATACAATCTTTAACTAATTCTGTTTCTGAATCCATCTGTATTAATACATTATATATCCTCTTTATATGCATTAAGCTTTGATCTCTTATTTGTTTAAACAGATTATCCTCAACTTGAATAAAACCAATTTTTTGATCTATTTTCCACCTAGCCTGTAATTGCCCATACTGGAACCATGTTTGAACTACCTTCTCCTCTTTTAATACCTCTAAAGATTTTAATTGTAATACCCCCCTTTCCGAGGTAAGAAGCTGTCTGTAAGTAATTCTGTCCTGTTTTTGTGCTGTATTCATATTTTCAATTGCGTGTCTAGGAATTGCCCACATGGGTATCTTGTCATTTAATTTATATTGGTATTTCTTCCAGACCCGCAATAAAGCATTTCTTAAAATATGACTTTTAAAGTTCTTATCCAATTTTTTGTTGAATGACAGGTAAGCATGCCAACCAAATAGCAGATCGTGTCCCTCAATGTTCAATATTCTATCATTGGTTAAGTGAATCCAATCACTAATTACAGATAATGCCACTGCATCATAATATAGTTTTAAATTAGGTAGTTTCAATCCTCCTCTCTCACGTGCATCTTGCATTATTTTCATCTTTACCCTCGGCTTCTTTCCTGCCCACACAAATTTGTTAATACCCTTCTGCCATTCTAAAAGGTTCGCATCTTTTTTTAGTATAGGTAACATTTGGAAGAGAAATAAAAATTTTGGTAGAATGTTCATTTTCACTGCCGCTATCCTACCCAGCAAAGATAGGTGCAATTTCTCCCATTTTTTCATCTCTGTCTGTATGCTATGCCAAAGTGGTTCATAATTATGCTTATATAATTTCCCATTTGAAGTTAAAATGTTAACTCCAAGATATTTGACTTTTTTAACTACCTCACATCCTAGCATCACTCCTAATTCTTCCTTTTGTTTAATATTCATATTTATAGCTAATATTTTGGTTTTTCCTAAGTTTATTTTAAAGCCCGACACTTGACCATATTGATTAATCATATTCATTAAAACCATACTGGATTCCTGCGGTTGTTCCAATATTATAACCAAATCATCCGCAAAAGCGCGGACTCTATATTCTTGCTGCCTAATCTTGATCCCTTTTAAACCATCCAAGCCCCGTATTTTATTCAACAATACTTCCAAAGTTATAATAAACAATAATGGGGACAAAGGACAGCCCTGTCTTGTACCTTTTCCAATTTGAAAAGAGTCTGTTAGACTTCCATTGACTATGATTTGTGCTGTTTGCTGTTGGTATATTGCTTTAATTGACTGTAAAAAATTATCTCCTATCTGCATTTTTTGCAATATCATCAACAGAAATTGCCAGTTAACTCGATCAAAGGCCTTCTCAGCATCCAAAAATATAAACGCAGCAGGGATCTGGTTGTTCTTTCCCAAATATTCTAATGCATTAATAATTAATCTAACATTACTTTTCATCTGTCTCCCTTGTATAAAACCTGTTTGGTCCGTATGTATCAATTGTTGAGTGACCAACATTAACCTATTTGCTAATATTTTAGTAAAAATTTTATAATCTACATTCAGTAATGAAATAGGTCTATAATTTTTGGGTTGAGTAGTATCCTGATCTTCTTTGGGTATCAAAGATATAAACGCTGTCTTCCAAGATGGAGGGACTTTACCTTCCGTTTGAATCATATTAAATAATTCTCTAAGAGGTTCTACCATTTCTAACTGTAAGTTTTTATAGTAAACCGCTGTCAAGCCATCTGTACCTGGTGCTTTCCCTGACTTTAATTGCTTAATTACCTGCAGGATTTCCCCCGAGGTTATTGGTTGATTCAATTTTTGCCTGTGTTCTTCTCTAACTGAAGGTATTTTCTCTTTGTCTAAATATTTATCTATGTCTAAACCATTAATTTTATCCCCTTTATACAGTTCTGTAAAAAATTCCCAGAAAGCCTTTTGAATCTCTTCCTGTTGAAACACCTCCTTCCCTCTGTAAATCAGTTTAGATATATTTCGAGTTTTCCTTTTTTTCCTAATCTGATAAGCTAACCATCTGCCAGGTTTGTTTGCATTACAAAAAGTATTGTGTTTTGCATATAATAGATTAGTAGCCACCTGGTCAGAGATCAACATGTCAAATTGAGATTTTAATATGTTAATAGCTTCCTTAACCTTTGTATCATCTGGGTTCATTGTTAACTCCAGCTCTTTTCTCTTAATTTCCTCTTCCAGTTCTGTTCGTTTTAACCCTTGCTTATTTCTATGTGTTTTATTTATATTCATCAAAACTCCTCTCATATACGCTTTGCTTGCGTCCCATACAAATTCCATAGATGTACCCTTATTCATATTCAAAACAAAATATTCAGATAGTAATTTTTTACAATCATTAATATACTTTTCATATCTAAATAAGTTTTCATTCAATCTCCAAGACCTTCTTGCCTGCACTACCCTTCCCAACTCCATCCAAACTGGGTTGTGGTCCGAAAGGACCCTAGCTGCAATCTTTGTTTTCTTGACCCTAGAAAGCAAATCATTAGTGGTTAGGATAAAATCAATCCTTGAAAGGGATTGATGCCTGTCCGAGAAGAAAGTGAAGTCATATTCCTCTGCATTTCTTTCTCGCCAAATGTCTCTCAATTCAAAATCATCCATAATGTCAAAGAAAGATTTGGGTAACTTTGCTCGCATCTTGGTATTTAGGCGGGAAATCTTCTTATCTCTCTTAGTGTCTATCACTCCATTCCAGTCACCCAATAGTATACAGGAACTATAGTCCCACTGTACTAATTTAGCATGAAGATTTCTATAGAATCTATCTTGCTGTTGATTGGGAGCATAAATTCCCAAAAGTAATGTCTTTTTCCCTTCTAAGATTAAGTCTAAAGCAATATATCTTCCGAAGGGATCTGCTTCTATTAATTCAGCTTTCATATCTTTTCTTAAGTATACAACTATACCATTCTTCTTTTCCATAGCAGAAGCTGCAAAATGTTGACCAAGTTTTGAGTTGATCAAATATTTTTGATCAGTTGACTTGATATGAGTTTCTTGCAAACAAATTACATCGTTCTTAAACTGTTTGAGATAATGAAATATTTTCTTCCTCTTCTGTGGAGAGTTCAGTCCGTTGACATTCCATGTTAAAATCTTAGTTGTCATCTTTGGTTGGTTGAAGCATTTTTAGAGCTTCCTGCACAGCCTGTTTAACCTTAGGTCTAGCTCCTCCCATTGCTTCCAGATTTGTTGTTGTAGATCCTTGATCGATGGCCGATGATTGTTGATGCTGTTGCTTTTTAGCTTGTTTCTCCATACGTCTAGTAGTCATGCGGCTAGGTCTTGGTTCCATAGCACCTTGCACTTCTAGAGAAGAGAGATGCTCCATCTTGTCTGGTGGTTGTGTAGTTTGCTGTCTATCCTGTCCTTCTTGTGGTCTTTCTCTAGGTCCAGATGGTGCAGGGTGTCCGGCCTTCAATATATTATAATAAAAATCTTGGGCTTTCCATACAGAGTTGAGGCGGTATCTTTGCTTATCAAATGTAAATATGATGCCAAATGGTGCATCCCATCTATACTGTATCTGACGATTTCTGAGTTCTTCGACCAAAAAAGTGTAGTCCCTCCTGGCTCTTAACATTTGAGGTGGTATCTCTTTCAAAACAGCCAGGTCTTGACCGCCAATTTGAAGCTTAGTATTATAAGATGCTTGCAGTACCATATTTCTAAACTCTCTTGTAGTAAAATATATAACGATGTCTCGAGGAAGCTGCTTCTGCTTTGCCAGCCAGGAGTTAACGCGGTAAGCTTTGTCAATTCGCCAGTCTTGATTGGTCCCTGGTCTTCCCATCAGGCGGTCAAAGGCTTCCGATAGGATCTGTTTCAGGTTCTCCTGTTTCTCCTCACGCAGCCCCCTTACTCTTAATGCGAACTCCATTTGTCGGTACTGTATCATAATAATTTCTTTTTCAGCTTTTTCCACTTTTTGTTCCACCACCTCTGTTTTCAATGTCAAGTTAGCATTGGCATCATTAAGAACCTCTAGAGTATCTTCCACTCCAGAAATATGTTCTGTTAATACAGTTACAAGACTCAGCACGTCATCTCTAATTTTATCAACCTTAGCATCAAATTTCTCATACAGCTCCTGTTTAAGTCCTTTTATTTCACTTTTAATTTCTTCTTTCATTTCTTTCATTTCCTCTTTTCTCTCCTGCTTTACCACCTCTCTATTATCTCTAAACTTATCTTCCATTTTAATTGTCTGTGCATTGAGAGCCTCGCTTAGATTACTCAGGAAAAATTCTTTCGTTAACACATCCCCAGCAGGGGGTGTAGGAAGCGGAGGCTGCAGCTTTGTGCCAGGCACTGAGGATGTGCCCCTGGAAGTAGAGGGTGACGACTTCAAGTTAATATTTGGTTTTGAAGCCATTTCAAAATTTATCTGCCTGCAGTTAATAAAACTCTATTGCCTGAGTTTGCAGCTTTAAGTAAAGAGGCTTTTATTTTGAAGTTTAAGGCTTGGCAAAACTTTCAGTGAGTAAACATTGTAACAAGACCATTCAACAGATTCATCACCATTTAACTTCCAAATAAGCAAGGTTAATGAAGGAGTAAAATTCTTCTATTGTGAAACCAAAACAAATGATAAGCAATCTCTTTTGTTTTGAATTTTTGTGAGAGTTAGCAAAAAGTGTTCGTTATTACCGGAGAGGCCAGCCTGCTCGGCGCCATTTTAGAAGCCTCTGAGTAAATAATTTTTCGGAGGAGAAAAAGAAAAGAAGCTAAAATGTTGATAAGCAATTATTGTCCACAGTAAACGGATCCAGCTCGTGATAAGAATAAATCAAACAAAGCTTAGAGCAGAGTGGGAGAGACCTACTTTGTCCTGCACAAGGCAGTTTGAAGTTCCCAGCACGGACAGCCGTTCTGCCTTGGGCTAGCCCCCCTTTCCTGCAAGCACAAAAGCTGCAAAAATCGAAGAGCATTTGCCAGCAAAATAGCAGTAGACTTATATACCGCTTCATAGGCCTTTCAGGCCTCTCTAAGCGGTTTACAGAGAGTCAGCATATTGCCCCCAACAATCTGGGTCCTCATTTTACCCACCTCGGAAGGATGGAAGGCTGAGTCAACCCTGAGCCGGTGAGATTTGAACCGCTGACCTGCTGATCTAGCAGTAGCCTGCAGTGCTGCATTTAACCACTGCGCCACCTTGGCCCTTCTTGCCTGAAGGATAAGAAAACCTGATAAGACGTCAGATGGAAGATCCTCTAAACAGGTACGTAGCCAGGAATTCGGAGGCAGCTGATTTTTTGCTGCCCCCACCAGTAGGCTCCTCCCAGGAAGCCTCCATCCATACAAATCTTTACAGGGGTTTTTTTTTTTTAAATCCTTAAACAACTTTCTGTTAAGTCCTCGACCTGCGACCGGCCACAGGTCCTCGACTCACGACTGACAGCCGGCTACTGCCAAGCCGGGCCTGATTGGCTAAGGCGCGGCTGGCTGAGGCTGTTCTACTGTCCCTACTGGCCGCCCTGCTTGATGGCTCCTCAATATAAATAGCTGCCAGGCAGGGCCAAGGGGTTCGATTCCACGGTTCCTAGTTGCCGTTTGCCTTGCTAAGGTCAATAACTCCGTTCTGCATTTACCTCAGCTGCCTGGGCCTCTTCCCTGCCGCCTCAGAATCCAATGCTTCCTTATCCAGATCTGTATAAATACAAATACGGATATTTATACAGATATAGATACAGATATTTATGTGTCTGTTCCTTCCAAATCCCTCCCTGTGGGCAGTTGTTATGGGCCCCGGAGGAAATCCTATTCCCCATCATCCCCACTCAGACACAAAGCAGGAGGATCCCCCTTTTCCCACAGCGAGAAGCCCTGGGAGAGGGCTGTCCCTCTCTCTGGCTGGGAAGAGAGGCAGCGGCGTCCCTCGCCATCCCGAGGGTATCCAAATGGATTTGGATTTGGATTTGGATTTATTAAATTTATAGGCCGCCCAATCCCAAAGGACTCCGGGCGGCTTACAATGGATGTGATGCCCCAGGCCGCCTCCCTGATGCCTCCTTTTCTCCCTGGCCCTCTGGCATCCTTGGGGGTGTGTGTGCAATATGGGCACTTCCATTATTGGGTGGTCTCGAGGGGATACCCTCAATTACTTCAGAGCACAACGTTGCCATTAACATGATTATAATTTCATTCAACAATTATGAAATGTTTCATTAGAAGCTCTGTGTGTTTGGGGTATAATGATGATAATCCAGATCTCCTCTTAAAAAAATGTAATTGAGAAATACAACCGAGTTAAGGTGGTGACGTGTTTATGAAACCCTGTTGCTTTAAAAGCTTCATGGTATTAAACAGAGGATTACAGCCAACGCCTCCTTGGGCTCAGTTGCAAATATATTGTATCTCATGCTGCAGGACAGTTAGCCCCATTCCCCTTATCTCCAGGGACCATCTTCAATAGGCTTGGTGGAAGCTTTACTGCACAAGGGCTCATCCCTTGGACTTTGACTTGAGCTTGGCGTTTATGAGCCTGAAACACCACCACACACCCCACACCCCCTGTCCTGTCCATAAGTCACCCTAACCCTTTCAGGGTTGGCTTTTAATGCCCACTCTGGCTCTCCTACTGAAGGACCCTGGGAAGCGGAATATTCTAGCCCTTTCAGGTGAAACCAACGGAGGGTGCCTGTTGATCCAGGATGAATCTTTCCAATGAAAGAAAACTCAAAAGTCATCCAATAGGGGGGAAAGTCCTTCAGGAGAGAATTGACTTGGGAGAATCTCTGCAGATGTAAAACAGGCTAGCAGGAATGTGGTCCAGGGGGCTTTGAGGTCAACAAGGAAGATCTGCAGGATGAAACCCAAAATATCTGTAGCTGAATGGAATATTTTACACTTCCATGATATTTGTGATAATGAGGGGTGTTTTTTTAAAATAAGTATTGGCAGTCTATGCCGATACTTCTCTGCATAAGACAATGGAAATATTTGGATGCTAAAACTTAGTAAAATAGTCCCAGTTAGAGTAAAGCTTCAATTAAGTGAACCATCTGAGAAGATTTGTCACTTTAAATATTTTTTTTATGATTTCTTGATTATGCAAATGACTTGATCCGGAAATACTACTGTAATTGGCCTAAATTTGCACTAATTCTTCTAGTATTGTGTTCTGAGCATTTTTGGGGCCTGCTCAGTTGCTAAGTAACAAAAGAAACAAGAATAACTTTAAAAACCATGAAGGACCTGGCAGTTTCCATACACAACTTATTCCTCTTAATTTAGAGGTACCATAAATCTCTATCTCTGTCTCTGCCTCTCTAGGGAAGACAGAGGGAGAGGGAGGGAGATGGGGCGGGGAGACTCAACATGACTAATGGCACTAGGAATGGGTCAATTTTCCTTCCACATTTCCTTCTAAATGGCCAAGAAGGGCTAAATCACAGCATGAAGCAGATCTGGACTGCAAAAATTCAGCCGGGCAGGAGATGGCGAAGAAACTCCGCAAACTTTCAACATTTTGCTGTCCCCTTGTAGTCATTTTACAGTAGTCACCCAGCGTTTTGCAGTTCAGATCTGATACCCCTGATATTGAGAGAACATCAACACAGATAAATCATCCGTCCTTGGGGGGGTGGGGGGGTGGAGAACAGCAACCCCACTGTGGATTGTATCACAGCCATCCAATGCTGTTTCTCACCCTGTTCTGGAAGGCCAGTATGGAAAATCTCTAAAAAGAGGAAAAACTGTTGAAATTTTGCAGACGGCTTCCCTGATGAATGTCTACATCTGCAAATGGTTATGAAGTAGATGCTTTGCTCTCTTGTCCAATTGGGGAAAAATTCTGCCAAAGAAACATCTCACAATTTTAGAGAAATGTAAATTTGTGGTCCACCTTAACTTCGAAGGGTTCCTTGAAAATGTAAGCCGTGTTATTCAATTAGTAATTGCAGCTGTGCAAACACCCTGTAGATAACAAAAGATGGCAAAACTGCTGCTGGCTTGTCTTTTAGGTCTGAGCCAAACGCAACAGGTATTTTGCATACAGCAGGCGTAAATTGGACAAAGGGTGAGAGTTTTATTGAATAGGAGTGAAACTTAAAGAAAACTCTTCTCTATAGGAAAATCACTGAATCAGTTTTTGGGCTTTATTAAGTGAAAATATCACTATATTTTGGGGAAAATAAAATCTCTGCTCCAGAATATCTGTCTTCTCCTCAAATTGTTTTTCTAAAATCCAATCTTTGGCATAACCACATAGTTCACCCTTCCATATGCTAACTGGGAGACGGATACTACAGTAGAACGTAGAATAAGAGAGTTCGAAGGGACCTTGAAGGTCTTCTAGTTCAAACCCCGGCCAAGCAGAAGACCCTGAACCATTCTGGCTGTCCAGTCTCTTCTTAAAAGCCTCCACAACCCCTGGAGGGAAGCCCTTCTACGGCCAAGGAATTTCTCCTTGGAAGGAAGGAAGTTCTAGGTTGCTGCTGTCCTTGATGCGGAGCCTCCACCTGTTACTTCCAGTCCTGCCTTCAGGTGCTTTGGAGAACAGGTTGAACCCCCCCCCCTCTTCTCTGTGAAAAGGGCTATCAAACATATTTGAGTCAAACATTTCTCAGGGGTGCTTCATTGGAGCAAATCTGCTTTGATCTATTACACCACCATTCTTTATTTCCATCCCATCCTCTTTGTGTGGCTTCTGCATCCTTTAACATTTAACACACCAAGACACTGGAAAATGACAACAGCAGACATGGGAACTCCGGCTTCCTTACAAGCTGGGGTAAGACACACGCTCCCCTTGACACAGTCTCGGTCTTTCTCCTTTCCTATTGACTTTACGACTATTTATTAACAATAAGATCTAAGAAAGAGAATGCATTTCTCTCCTGGTCTTTGTTCTTTGTGACAAGGAAAAGAAACTATCCAATTAGAGTTATAATTAAAAATCCCAAGTGTTTCTAACAGGCAATAATCACTTTGTACCAAAACAAAATAACCAAACAGATTCTTAAGCACAAGCTTAAAAATAAACAAGGATTTTACATCTCCAGACAACTTGCCTGTCATTACCTTGACTTAATTTATAGGTTTGCTTTGTTTTTTAAAAGTAATGCTATTTTCTGACACAGGGAGTGAGTGTGCTTTGTGCTTTACAGCTCAGCTAGTGATATTTCAAAATTAAAGATGGGAATCTGTGATAGCTTCCTTCCTGGAGATGGAGAAGTGAAGGGCACCTATTAAAAATTGGCCTCCCTTTCATTCCCTTTGAGATAGACACGGCTTCATTCATTAGAGAGATCAAAGCAAATTCATCCAACTTTGATCCCGATTTATATAAACTCCCGGCTGGGTCATTGCAAACAGTGATACGGCTGGAAACGAAGAGCAATGCCACAAGGCAATTGTTATACACTATGGCTTTGTGCCACTTGGGTTGTTGTTTCCAAATTTGTGTGATGTCACAGCGTGGGCTGTTTAGGGAGGCTCCTGACTGTCTTCTGTTTTCTCCGGATTTGGAAATTGCAAAAAAAATTCCCCTTCCCCTTTGAATGGTTGAATCTGCAGCCCTTCTGAGTAGCTGATTCCCCCATCAGTGGAAACGTGGTCTCTCTGGGCCTCCATCTGCTGAGCTCCTAAAGCGCTCCGTGTGTCCCACCGTGTGTCCTTCTTATATATCAGGTTGACCACGGCTGCCTCTTTCTGCCTTACTCCGTTCCTTGAAAGTTTTCCTGCATTCTCAAGGGATAAAAATGTTTCAAAGTTACTAGAAAGTTTAATATTTTATGTTTCTTTAGTGGGGCGAAATGATAATAGGACCCACTTAGAACAGGCCCTTTAGTTTGGCTGGTTGTGGGTTCCCCGCCCGAGACAGCCTCCCCTTATGATGAGGGGAGGCTTCCAGAGGCTCAGGCAGTTCGTTTCCTTTCCCAAGGAAACGATGGATTTTGTACTGCAGGGCAAGTCTGTTGCTTCTTTTAGCCAAGGTGGGCTGTGCAGTTGCAATTGCAGAGATAACATCAGTGATTAACTTTTGCTGATTAAAGGATGCTGATGAGATAGTTTAGGCGTTTCTTGGGGACATAATCCTTGGTTGTAGCCTGTGCAGTTTGCAGATAGTTCAGTTTCATATTTACAAGAATATAATATAAATATTATTATATATGAATTATATACTCAAACTTTGGAAATTATCATAACAGGAAGTGGATTTATCGATCACTTGCAAAGGAATGTCTAATAGTCACTAAATCTATCGTTTGCGATAAATCATGGACTACAAGAGAAATTCCACTCCATCCCAGAGTTACCATCTTAGATTAATGGTGTGTCTTCATTTCCCCTTTAGGGAAGAAAAACCTGAGCAATCTTATTCTGTGAAGTCAAACTTTAATACTGTATTTTAAGATTGAGACTTTTTACATTTCTTTCTTTCTTTTCCTTTTTTCTTTCTCCCTTTTTTCCCCTGATCTGTTCCTTTTCATAGGAAATGAGCAAAGGTGGACTTAACATTATGTGTTTAACTACTAAATGATTTCCCTTAACAATGACATTTTTTTTTAAAAAAGTGGTGGTAATTTTTATAAAATTATTACATAATAAACTGGGCTTTCTGATTTTCTTTTTCTGCACGGGTGGAAATTAAGGCAAGAGATTTAATTCTCTACTTAAAATATCTGGATGACACATTTCAAGGCAATGGAGGGGGTGTAGATGCTTGATTATATTGTTCTGAATAGAAACCATTGACACATCTATTGCCTTTGATAGTTTTTTTTTAAATCTGCCTTTATCTCTTCTAATGATTTCTCTACTTTTTTTAAAGGGTCATCTCTTTCACCTGGAAGCTCACCGATTAGAGAAAGGAAGAGGCAGATGTCCATACGCGCCAAGTTCTTCCTTCATGTCCACTTTATATGGTAATATCCTAAGAACTCCTTTCCAGTTCGCGCCAACTATCTATTCCATCGACATCTGCATCAGTTTTCTTCCTGTTTACTTACGTCGGGTTCTGTCGGATTGACTCCTAGAGTCTCAGGGTTGGTCTGCCATCCGTCTTGCCTGTTGCCTCACACTGGGGAAACGTCAGGGGCTCTTCAGGCATTGTTATCCTCACTGACTGTGTTTTTGCCATCCATTATTGTTATCTGGCATGTAATCTGTTCTGAATGTGGGAGAAATCCCAGTTGTGCCAGCTCCTGCTGCCCCAGTTTCAAGAGTTATTCTCTTCTGGATATTCAGCCCAAAGCCTACAGAAAGGGACGCTACAGAGCTAAAGATGCTTCTCCATTCCTGCATTTTATGAGAGCTCATGCAGAACTCATTCACAGATCCATTCAGCAGACACAAACTGTAGTTTGGAAATGTTGATATGATCTCCATCCTATATTATACTGTATTAATATTGTCCAGGGCAAAAGCCATCTTTGGAACCTTGTTAGCTAAGATAAGATTTGTCCCATGCTATCAGAACAGGCAGGGCAGTGAACAGGCCTCCACTGATGGCCCATGTGCTAGAATCTAAACCAAGCTCAGAAAAAACATGGCCCAGTGAAAGCGGGATGTAGCCATGGTTGGGGCCGGGTGGCCTTCAGCCAGCATGGAATCCCCATCTCCAGGGGAGACCCCCAACTGCAGGAGACAGGAGAGCGGGCTTGAGCTAGACTTGCACAGGCTTTGTGATACCAAGTTCAAAATGGCTGTTCTTTTCGTGCTAGTCTAATTCCAGTACAAACAATTTAGAGCTTATCATGTTGTTTTCTCACAGAGAAGAACAGGGAGGAAAATGTGTCTTCACAGATGCTCCTAGAAATGGCTTCTCTTTTTTCATCCTAGTTTAGCACAGAAAGTCAACTCATAGAAGAGGGAACAGTTTTGTTTAATCTCATCTATCAGATTTTGTCCATTCAAGCCATCCATCCACACATCTGGATTCATTTCAGACCCTCGGAGCACACAGAAGCTGAATGCGGAGCCTCTGTGAAGCTCCTTCAAGCTTTTCCTGGGTTTTCACAATGTTTTCCAAATCGTAGTTGTTTCAAAGAGCTCCAGTCAGGTCCGTGTGTCCCAAGATATCATTTTGGAATTGAGTTCAAAGTACTCAACAGCATGACCATCCAAAGCCTCGTGGCACACTTTGGCAATTTAAAGTACATTGCATGTATTTATCATTTTTTCAGAACCCTCGTGATTCAGAGTAACTTTTACTGAAATGTCTGCATTGCAGCAGGAAAAATGCAGTATAATCTTTTGTGGTTTTGTGTGCATTAAATTAAAATATTGGGCAAACTCCAATCAAACTTAAGTTTTTCTAAAATGAAATTATTTTAATGGATGGAATTTAAGCACAAATTTTCCTCATTAACAGAGAAGACTTAAATTGTGCTCCTTCCCTGCCACTTTTTACTTTGTTTGGTTGCTCCTTTAAACATTTTCTTGTGAATCAGCTTCAGTTTTGGGAGAGATTATTTGATACTAAAGAAAAACAGTAAGGAACAATTCTACTTTTGAATGAATAAATTCCGAATGACAATCAGAAAACAGAATAAGCTTTCAACCATGGCTAATGCTATATAAAAATGTTAAATGATTGGGCATATTCCATAAATAATTTTATGAGTCAAATGTCTAAAATAAATGAATTCTCCCGCATGCTTTCAATAAAACAACTTCCCTCATTTTGGAAGTTTAACGTTACTTTGTAATGGAGCTGACTGGCGAGTTAACAAAGACCACACAGATTCTTGAAAGGAAGCCTGTTTTCTTTAGGCGTGTGGCTTTTGACAAATGCTGGGCCTCTCAACTGCCTCCTTTCTGCTCCAGAACGCTTCAGCCGATGTGCCTGGGGAGTAAGGGGGATCCTCCGGACCCTTCCTTTTCTCGGTTGACTCCCATTATTTCCAGTTACTCTGGGTGGGTGGGTGGGTGGGTGGGTGGGTGTTGATGGGGTGGGGGATGTTCTGGGGAGGGAGGAGCAAAGAGGTTGGGAGCATACATTCCTAGGGGGGTCGCTGAAGGCTTGAACCCCAATGCCCAGCTAAACCAACCAGGCACCCAGAGGAAGCACCCTCCATGCGGGAAGATGCTGGAGGGGGAATGTCACTCTAGCAACAACGCCAAAGGGCCCATTTCATGCTGGGAGGGAGGAGGCACTTCTGTATTTTCCCAGGGGGGGAGGCTGTATAAATTGACAGTCAGTCTAGTGCCAGGCAGTGTCGCCCATCAGTCAGATGTCGCTCAATCAGCGACCAAGAAAGAACCAAGGATCTCCCAGGGCCCTGAGGGGACTGGGATGCAGCTACATTCAAGTCTTCAAGTCAGCCGGGTCCTCCTCCTGTTGAAAGGCTGGGAAGGTGTAGCAAAGACCTATGGACTTTGAGAAGAGATCATCTCTTTTTGGCAAACGTTGCTGAATGAATCAGAGGCTGTGATCGCTACATCAAGATGTCATCGTTGAAGGGAGATCTAGTCGTGTACGAGGATTGTATTCCAGTGTTTTCTAGAAAATGCTGGATCAGACCATTCTAGCTGAGCACAAACATTCTCACTGAAAGTAGATTTACAGCCAAGTAAATCCAACATTATTAATGATAGACTTCTAAAAATCCTACTACTGAAAAAAAGCCGAGACTGCCTTGCAAGAAGGAAATTGTCAGTAAAAATGAGTTTGGAATACAGTTGCATCTTCTCTAAAGGGCTGATCTGCAGTTAAATTTCCCAATCGATCATTTAACACCATAGGTGTACAGTTATACAAATTCTCCAGCACATTTGCCAAGTTAATTCCACGCTTGAAATTAGTTATATTTTTATTAGCCAGCTATTTGTGGAAATGGATGCAGTTACTGAAAGGTTTCCAGAGATATTTGGTTTGTTGTCTTTGGGTTTCCCATCCCAGAAAGAAAAGGCAGATTCCTCCAGAAAACTCAGAATAAAGGTGGCCGCTTGTCAACCACAAAGGCCTTGAGGCCCTTTGAAGACACGGGGGCTGAAGCTCCTGAAAGGGGCCGGGGGGGGGGGCACGGAGAGCTCCCACCCCCAGGGAAGGCCAGGAACGTCAGATCAGACTCAAGAAGCCCCAAACTATGGAAGAGGAAAATCACAGCTATGCCACAGGGTAGATAATATAGATATCCAGAAAATTTTATTTTACAAACACACACCCACACAACCACAAAGACAAGTCTGGGCAGCAATACTGTAAGAAGGTAAGAATCTAGAACAGAGATAAAATGCAGAGACTGAAATAATGACAAGCACTTTCTGAATCTGTGGAAGCCTCGGAAAGACGCGGCTGCTTTCATGAGTCATAGAGAGAAGCTCCCGGCTCCTATGGAAACCAAGGTTTTTCTCTTACGTGGGCCTGTTTTCAAATGCCATGAAAAGCTGAGTCTGGGCGAGTCCAATGATTGGAGTCCTGCTGGCTAAACAATCTGGGTCATAAGGCTAAACACACACACACACACACACACACACGACTTCTGTATTTCTGTAGATGTCAAGGTTGTATCTTCTAAAGCTGAGAATTAGAGAATGTGATGACGTAATTATTTTGTAGATTCTGCCATGAAGTACCACATCAGTACGAGCTGCTAAAATTGATTTTATATGCTAATATTTTACTTAGCTTCAGGACATCATGAGTTTGAAATCAATATTTATTCAGTATTAAGCAAAATCTAAGAAATAATAACACTTCTCTTGTTGGAAACAGATTTCAGAGTTTACCTAGAAGAGAGTGTACATTATTCAAGTCAGTATTTAAAATCATAGCATAATTGTTTTCAAATGGATATAAACCAAAATTAAATCCATCCTTCTTGGCAAGTAAAAATTGTAAATCCTTGAGAAAATATACTAATAATCAAAATAATAGTATTACTCATGTTAATGGTGAAATATAAATTAGAAAACATGTTTGTTTTCTTTCAAGTTTAAAAAAGGAAGAAAATAAATATATTATTATGAGAGAAGACCATAATATGTTCTTTCCACTATTTTGTGGCTTGGCTGCCATCTCGTGGTGAATATATGCAAGTTGTTTTGATTCCACTGATATCTATATTTTAAGAAGTGAATTAGTGATATATGATCCTAATTGCCCTAACTTCTGTAAGGGAAAATATAGAGTCTAAATATTAGGTTACTGAATCTCTGCCTTATCTTTTGTAGAAGAGATAGAATACTCACTTGTATAATAATATCCCACTATTATATATTATATTATGTATTTGTTTGAAGCTCATACATACAGTATTTATATCAAAATCAAACAGGCTTTTCCACATCTGTAAAGTTTAGAATTACAAGATGGGCTTGACTCCTGTTCTCTGTTAAGAGAACCTGAAAACATAGAAGTAGAGTAGCAGGGAGGGAGAGGGAGGGAGGGAGGGAGGGAGGGAGAGAGGGTGGGGGAGTGTCTGTGATACAGGATTCCTAAATGTGAGTGTACCCTGCAAGCCACAGAAGTGCACACCGTCAGTGGCCAACTTCCTCTGAGGACGTCACTGCCACGCTGTGGTCAAGGAAAACGGCATAGCTGTGGTCATGTGAACCCACAGGCTAGGCTTCCTCCGGGTGCCGTCGACCGGACAATGCTGACTGGCGACCACTCGGGGGAGAGCCTTCTCTGTAGCTTCTCCGGCTCTGTGGAACGAGCTACCAGCAGAGATCTGGACCCTTCCCACCCTCGTGGCCTTCCAAAAAGCCACCAAAACCTGGCTGTTCCGACAGGCCTGGGGTTGCTGATTTTCAAATCAGGTTCAACCCCCAGTTAAACCGAATGTATGTTGTGCTTTTTTTAAATTGTTCGTATTCTCCCCCTGTGTGTATTTTATTTCATTTCGTATTTGTAAGCCGCCCGGAGGTCCCCCAGGATTGGGTGGCATATAAACCCATTAAATTGCGAATTAGGAATTGAGTTGGCCTTGCTGGAGGCTTTCCTTAACTCACTGTCCCTTTGTCCCTTTGGCCTTCAGGAAGCGAACTGTTTACTGGGCTGTACAGTGACTACTGGGGGAGAGACGCTGCCATCTTCCGCCTGATGGGCCGCCTGGCTCACATCCGGACCGAGCCTGACGATGAACGGCTGCTGAAAGGTACAAATGGCTCTAAGTAATAATGTCAACACTGATGAGGACCACGGTGGCAATCGCCAGCATGAAGCATCAGAAAGACCATTTCAGGGTCCTTGGCTAGCCTCCGCCGTAGGCCTTCCCCCACAAAGCATCGCCATGGAAGTGGGCCATGGTGCAAGTTGTTTTAGAGAGGTTCATCATCTCCTATGTGACAATGCAAATAAAAGTTACGCTTTGCAAAGTTTTGGTTAGGCGAGAAGTTATGCCCTTCCATAGTCCACCTAGCCAAACATCCTTTCCTGCCATGCTAGCTAGTTCTACAACAGAAGAAGACAGAAGAACAGAAGAGCTTTGAACTGGAAACGTTGCCTTAGAATCCGGAATTATTGTTTCGTATCCAAAATGAGCTCTTCTGATCTTCTTCAGACCTTGTTGTATGTCTTGAATGCAATTTTGCTGACATTGGAATTAATCAGTTTTATCAATGCCGTATCTCACTGTCTCTTTAAGAACCCAAATTTGTTAGTTCCCACGTGATTCCTGACAACGAAGACCGGGAAGATAACAAGGTGTATTTCTTCTTCACCGAGAAAGCCTTGGAGGCAGAAGCAGGGGCCCATGCGCTCTATGCCAGGGTGGGCCGGGTCTGTGCGGTAAGAAACACTTTTATTACCGTCTTCTGGGGATTGACTGCTTTTTTCTCCCTTTCTTCCTTTTTCTTCTGTGCATTTAATTCAGCTTTTGCCAACTGGACTCCCATCGGATGTGTTGGGCATCTTCATTCTAGAACTGATGAGCCTCCGTCCCAGAAGGTTTATGGGCGTGAGCCTGGAGGAGGCAGTTTTAGGAGAACTGGAATAAAATAAAATAAAACACACTCTCCCTCTCTCACAAGCCAAGCTTGAACTGGGAGTCCGGCCCCAGTCTCTGGATCCCCAGCCGCCCCTACGGCCGCCCACCTCAGTGTGACTCTGCCCCACTTAGGCTCGGAGGGGCAGAGGGAGGCCCCGAAGAAGACCCGAAGGGCAGCCTAAAAGGGAGCCCAGGGAAAGAGAGTGGAAAGAAAAAGCCACCCCCCTTGTGGGTAGATCTGAATACAAAGTTCGGGGCTGCTCCTTATTTTAATTCCAAAGCTCCATTTTGTATTGCGATGGTCCCACCACACGGGGCCCCTCCAGCGTCCCCTTAGTCCCACGAGAGATTAGAGGCTCCCCCTTTAGCTTTGAAGGTTCTAGAGCAGCACAAGCAGGGAACTCCTTCGCCTTGACCTGGGATCCTGCCGCGGGTCAGTCAAAATCCTTTGCCTGCAGGGCCTCCGCTCGGCTGTGATCAGGTGAGAGGTCGTCCGGGGGGGCTGGCCTCTCCTTTCATACAAGGCACTGACGGGAGGGCTGGTTTCCAACCTTCCTACAGGTGTGCAGCTTGGGTTAGTGTGTGGTCAGGTGCTTTGCGCTGAGCCGGAAGGCGGGTGGAGGGAGTCATGTTGTGTGAATGCACAGCTTAGCAGAGTCTAGCCTCCCTGGCTCTGAGAGAGGACCTTCTTGTCCCTTCTTCTCAGAACGACATGGGAGGGCAAAGGATGCTGGTGAATAAGTGGACCACGTTCCTCAAAGCCAGACTGGCGTGTTCTGTACCCGGGGTGAATGGCATCGACACGCATTTTGACGAGTTGGGTGAGTTACGTGGCTGCAAAGAGTTTGGAGGCAGAGCCCTCAGAAGGGCTCAGAGGGGGAAATAGTTGCATAGCTGCATTTAAATCTTCCATAGCAGGAAGGTCCTGTTAACAATAAACAATACACCATGATTTCATGCAGCCCCCACAGAGGCACGTTTCACACGTTGGGCGAGAATGTCACCTGCTTGGTTTTGTCTTGGCGTTCTGTGTGAATGGGGCCAGTGTGGCTTGTTCAACAAATATTTGTTGAAATAAATCCCAGTTTAGAATAATGTGCAAACCCGTTTCAATTTGCACATTTTCTTTTCATTTCTTCTTCCAGTTCAGTATCACAGAAGATTCAGGAAACTCTCACTTCTGTTTTTACTTAGCCACAGCAATAATAAATCCGTTCTCCTTGCAGTTCCAACAGAACAGGAGTCCGATACAGCATGAGGCCCAAACTGGCCCTTTGGGTCAGTAAGAACTCCACAGAATTAAGCATGCGAAATTATATTTCTTGGCTAGGTGGTATAAACAAGCCTATTTATCTATTTATGGATAATGTTAAAATATCTAATTGTAGTGCAAGTTAAACTGCCTCATGTTTCCATTTTTTCAGAGGACATATTTTTGCTCCAGACTCGGGATAACAAAAACCCGGTGATATTTGGACTCTTCAACACCACCAGGTAGGCAGGCATGATGTGGGAAGGTCATGGACACCCTGATGTACAGGCCACAAGTCCCCGTCCCACCCCCCACCCCCACCCCCCACGCCCTGTGAGCAAACCCGCGGGACAGTTGGGTGATCATGATGCAAAAATGAGCTGATATAATAAGCCAGCTTTTATTCCTAGAGGATAAAATGGTAGACATTGCGTTAACTGCTTCTAGTCCCTAGGCTGACTTCCATCTCCCCCCTGAAGGGGCTCAGGGAGGTCCAGATTGGATTCTCTATGTAGGCGATCACAGGTCCCTACAGATCCCTACAGATCAGCCAGCCCCACTCTGGTGCTTACCTTTCACATCAAAAGAAGGGAGCAGACCACTGGATTTAGGTGACTACATTGGATAGGATCAGGGCTGGGATTCTACCGGCCGGGGGAAGTTTGGGCGAACTGGTAGCGCCAAAGATTTGTGTTTTAGCCCAGCTGATAGGCGCCTCAGCCGGGCCTCAGCTGTTTTTTCCTGTGAACTGCCCACACGCACGTCAGGCACGCCCGCACACACACATACACATACACACACAGACACAAACACACTCAGCGAACCGGTTGTTAAACCAGTAGGATCCCACCCCTGGATGGGATGCACTGCAAAGCAATCTGCCGATTTGTCCCTGCTTCTCTTCTCTCCCTTCCTTCTTCTCAAGAATAAGACCAAGAGGCAAGAACTCGTCCCTTTGAGACCCTAAACAATTTTCATCGCAACCCAACATTGTTGCCTGAGAATTAACTGCCGACCGCCTGAGGAAGCCCTCGGGGCTGCCCCACTCACCGAGAGGGGAATCCTGGGACTAGGGACACTGTTGTCCTTGGTCGCCGCTTCTGGCCTCCCTCTCTTCCAGGAATGGAGGCTGCGTGCAAGAAGCAGCCCTGGGCACCGCGGAAGGGACGGGCATCCAGCAGCCTTCGCTTCCGAGAAGGCCTGAGCCCTGAGTCCTGAGCAAGGGGTCCCCGGGGTGGGGGTGGGGGGTGAAAACAAGAGTGACCCTGTTGTAACACCAACTGTTCTGCTCAGGTATTACAGGAGCAGCAGCTCCTTAAATGACGGGGGCACAAGGAGACTCGGGAATGGTGAAGGAGAGAGAGGGGGGGGGGAGAGCAAGGGCCGAAGCCTCCGGATCTACAAAGGGGTTTCGTAATGACAAGCTTTCCACGAAGAACTTTCACGGACTCCCTCTACCCTTTTTCTCTTGCAGCAACATATTCCACGGGTACGCCGTCTGTGTCTATCATATGGCCAGCATTCGGGCGGCTTTCAACGGGCCGTACGCTCACAAGGAAGGGCCCGAATACCACTGGTCTGTGTATGAAGGCAAAGTGCCTTACCCGAGGCCTGGATCGGTGAGCTTTACCCTTGGGGTCAGGCATTCGGTCCTGCTTTAAATGGCGGGGAGGGAAGCGCATCACGTGGCATTTCTGTGTCTCTTCCGTGCTTTGCTGACTGCGCTGAGATTGTCACGGTGCTTTTGAACAACGTGGCCCTAATCAGCGCAGCCTTTGCTGACCTTGCAAGCCAAGGTTTATTACAGGAGAAAGAAGCCACAGTGGCCGGTTGTACAATCGTAGGTTTGGTTAATTTTTTTTATTTTAAAAGATGTGTGAAACTACATTATATTTTATTCAACAAAGCACCATTTTAAATGAAATTGGAAGATTTATTTATCTCCTCGTTTTCCTAGTTTACGTACAAGAAAGCAGTGGGATGCATTTTCATCATCTTCTTTGAATTAAGGACCACTATTTTTCCTACTTTTTAATCGCATCCTTGCAGAAATACAGAGAAATTTTGCAACAGAAGGACTGTTTGCCCTGTCATTGTAGGTTCCACAAATCTTCTTTCTAAATCTTCTATCTAAATATCCCGTTCTTAGTTAAGAATTTCAATCACACCCTGACATTCACGTGAGACACGGGCCTCGGCCCAGTGAAGTTGAACAATGTTGGACCGAGGTGCGTAAGTGAGCAGAAACATTGGCAGTCCTGCAACTGATTCTAAGCATTGATCCCTTATTGAATAGAATCCTCACCAGAGCAGTTGTTGAAATCACTCAAACCCATCAGCATAATCATTTGAAGCCCAGAGTGGAGCTTTTGAAATTGCCTTAATGAATAATGTGAGAGCACTACCTATGTGGCATATGATGACCTAGTTATATTTTATAAAATATAGGCTATGTTTCTATCTATCTATCTATCTATCTATCTATCTATCTATCTATCTATCTATCTATCTATCTATCTATCTATCTATCTATCTATCTATCATATCTTTATATCTATCATCTCTCTCTCTCTCATCCTCTCCACACACACATATACACGCATCCCCAGCTCAATGCTACATGCTCCAATCTTGCTGGAGACAGACTTTTCCAGCAGGATTTGGCCTTCAACTGTCACTGACTGAGTCGATCTGCAGAAAACCAGGCCTTTGAACATCTGCTGAGAGCCACAACTTCTGCCTTTTGTGACAAGCAGCTGATGAAAATTCTGCTGCTGTCTGGTGAGAAAATGAATTTCCAAAGCATCATGGAGCAAATAGTTCAGAAGAGCCAAGTCCCAAGAAAAGAAAAATATCGTATTTTTCAGAATATAAGACGCATCTTTTTTCCTCAAAAAAGAGGCTGAAAATCTGGGTGCGTCTTTTACATTGAACACAGCATTTTTTGCCTCCCGAAGCACCTCCGCTTCACCAAAATGGCCATGCATACCCTTATGGAGACTTTCAGAGAGCTCCTGGGGGCTGGGGAGGGCAGAAATGAGCAAACAAAATAGTCCGTTTCTTCCCCCCACCCCCAGCCCCCAGCAGCACACTATAAGCCTCCATAAGGCTATGCATGCAATTTTTTTGACAAAAAACAGGCCCATTTTCGTGAAAAATGGGCCATTCCCCCCCCCCAGGAGCACTCTGCAAGTCCCCCAAGACTATTCATGCCTTTTAAAAAAATAAAATAAAACAAGCCCGTTTTCGCAAAAAATGGGCCATTTTTGGGAGGTTTGCAGAGTGCAAAAACTTTTTTTCCCCCTTTCGGAAAGCTCTTTAGTTAAAATGATTGATGAGAATTAGATTGATCAAGTGCTCTGCCAGCAGAAACAAGTCTTAGGTGCTGCAGATTGTCAGTGATTTCGTCCTCCAGCACATGGATAAATACACCTGGAAACATCTACCTACCTACTCTCTCTCTCTCCCTACTTACCTACTGTATTTCTCTCTCTCTCTATCTATCTATCTATCTACTTACCTACCCTCTCTCTCTTCCTCCCTCCCTTCCTACCTACCTACTGTATTTCTCTCTCTCTCCCCCTCTATCTACCTACCTACCTACCCTCTCTCTCCCTACCTATATATTGTATTTCTTTCTCTCTCTTTCTATTTCTCTCTCTCTATCCCTCTACCTACCTACCTACACCCTCTCTCTCTCTCTCCCTACCTATCTACTGTATTTCTTTCTCTCTTTCTCTTTCTACCTACCTATTCTCTCTACCTACCTACCTACTATATTTCTCTCTCTTTCTCTCCCTTTCTATCCCTCTATCTACCTACCTACTCTTTTTAAAATTTGCCTCTTCAAAACCTTGGTGCGTCTTATATTCCGGTGCATCTTATACTCCAAAAAATACTGCCCTGTTGGACAAGCATTGGCGTTTATGATTGTAGTCTTGCCGCAAGTTAAAAACGAATGTTTCCAGTAAACATAAAGAGTGTTTGATTTCACCGTATTGATTGAGAATCTAAATGGGGAGAGTCTGTGACTGTGGCTGGGCTTGGGAGGTTTCTGAAAACCTTCCCTGTTCTCAAGATCTGCGGAAGGAGCAAATGACCGCTCGGACGTTTCTAGCAGGATCTTAAACGGTTCCAATGAAAGGGCACGAGGCCACTTTGGAACGGGAGGCTCCAGAACCAGTTGGAGCCCATGATCCTCTCCGGTTGCTGAAGCAGTTAAAAGCTTCCTGTTCGGAAGAGCCCCTGATTTAGCTGCTCAGGAGGCCGGCATGCAAACAGACCTACTTGGGAGTCGGCCCCCAACACCCCCCCCCAACTGAATTATCTTTTAAGTCGACACACAAAAGACTGCAGTGCAAACTGATTTGATTTCGTCCCTCAGCTTCCTTGCTTGTTTATTATTTACTCATTAAATTCATGCCCACAGACTCCCAGTGGTCGACAGCAATTCAGAGCATCAAAGAAAGACAAGGGGAAGCCAATGAAAACACAAATTTCGTAAAAATGCAAAACCCCAAAGGAACCTCAGTCGTCCAGGGGGTCTTGTCGCCCCTGACTGCACCCTGAAACAGTTTCCTCAGGAAGCCTGGCCTGTGGGCCGGTCTGGTTTCTAAGGGGACTCCATCCCATAATAGAGGGGCAGAAAGGAAAGGATCCTTGCTTCAGGCCCGTAGGGGTACGAGCTCCTCAGGCTGCCTTTCTGTCTGAGTATCCCCAGGGGCCTAGAGTGGCTATTGCAGGTGACAGGTGCCTCTTTCCCCAACCTTGGCAAGCTTGACAGCCCGGCTGGCTACACCTTGAGGTGGAAGGGGTTGCTGAGAGTGGGGGGGGCTAACCCTGAGATTGTGGCCATGGGGGGGCTCCAGCACGGGAGCTGCAATCCAAACAGTTCGGCCAAAATGAAAGAACTCTTGCCTGGCCTGGGCCTCCCAGGAATGCCTTGATGCGGTACGCACCACTGCTTGATGGCAGGTGCAGTGCACACCTGGCAGAGAGAGCCCTCGGGGCACTCACCTCCCCTCCTTTTTGTTTGGCAGTGTGCCAGCAAAGTGAACGGGGGTCTGCACGGGAGCACCAAAGACTATCCGGACGAGGCCATCCGCTTCGCTCGAACCCACCCGCTGATGTATCAGACGGTCCGGCCGGTGCACAAGAGGCCAATCCTTGTGAAGACAAATGGGAAGTACAGACTCAAGCAGATAGCAGTGGACAGGGTGGAAGCAGAAGACGGCCAATACGACGTCTTGTTTATCGGGACAGGTAAGAGGGGAAGCGGGAGATTTAGGCCTCTCTCTCTCTCTCTCTCTGTGTCTGTGTCAGGGGGTGTCGGACTGGCTCCATTCGCCACCTGCCTGCCCTCCAACCCATCCGTGCTGTTTCGGGCCCCGTCCGACTCCTTGCTTGCTATTCCTAGCCAGGGAATTCTTCTTCCTGCTTTCCTCCTTCCCAACCGCTGTGCCTGGTAAGAGGAGAGAATCTTGACTCGATGCATATGGCGAGCAGGGAGGAATATACTATTCCGTTCCGTTCCCTTCTGTGGCTGTTAAACTTCGAACATTTGAAATTATCTAGATGTGGTTCCTGTTTCTGATGATTTGAATTTATGTACACTTACTTTTGAATGACTTGCACATTTAAATGTTGGCATGTTAGTTTCAAACATTTTTCTCTTAAATGATTGACATGGTTGCTTTTTTTTTTTTTTTTTACCAATTCCTAATTATCTGATAGACGTCTTTTCATGTTCACCCACAGATACTGGAATTGTCTTGAAAGTTATCACCATTTACAACCAAGAGACAGAATCTATGGAGGAGGTGATTCTTGAGGAGCTGCAGGTGTTCAAAGTAAGTGAGCCTTCGACCCCTGGCTTTTACCACCGACGCTTCCACACAGGGCACACATCACACCCGTGCTCTTCCTGACGTGGGACCATCTCCGCCACATCACTCACTGGCCTACCTGTGTAGACTGCTTGTCATCCATACTTATTTAGGCTCCCCTAATTAACCCTACATGGGGCTGCCCTTGAAGACTATCCAGGCTCTGTGTCCGTGCGTGTGTGTGTGTGTGTTGGATTTTGCTTCCTACAATGATGCCCAGGATGCCTTGGGAAATATGGCAGGCAGGAAAGGCTTGTTTAAATCTTATTCTCAGAACAAACTGTGCAGCCTCTCTTAATTCCTTGACGAAACGGCTCATTTCTTTGAGGCCGGAAGAGGCAAATAGAGGCCATTTCCAGCAGTTACGAAGCTCTTTGGGTCCTGGCTGCTGTTTTTCCTCTGCCTATTCATTCATGTTATTGGAAGGTGGGCCAAGAAGCTGGCAGGAGATGGGGTGGCAGGGGAGGGGCACAGGGCAAAACATTGGCCAGGGGTAAAGCTGCTCCCTGCTCATCCCAGAAGGCTTTGGGGGGGCCTGAAGGAAGGCCGAGAGGCAGAAGGAATCTACCTTTGCAGGAGATTGCTAAGTGATCTTGGCACAGAATGTGCAATTCTTGCGATCAGCAAGATTCGGCTGTCTTAACTGCCTGGATGGCCTCTTTCCTAATTAAGAAAAATGTTTTCCCTTTCAGGTGCCAGCTTCCATTATTTTTATGGAAATTTCTTCCAAAAGAGTAAGTGTTATTCCTTTTTTAAAGAAAATTATTTCATTATTCTTAGCTGCCTGTGAATATATCGAACATGTGGACACTCAGAGATCATAAAGTAGTTCTTCTAAACTCTTATCCCTCCCCCCCCACCCCCAATGGTCCCATCAGGATCCATGGCCCAAGAAAGAGGGAACTAAGGCACCCATTTTAAATCCTTTTCCTGGCAAGATGTCCAGGTTCTCCTCTGCTAGGAGAGCTTTGCAAACCAAGGGGCTCCTATCAGGCTTTAGGTTTTCAGGTCAGCCCCTGGCTTAAAAAAAACAACGAAGCAGCCAGGCAGACATTCCACAGGTGCAGATTCCCAGTATAGGCAGAGGTATCCCAAAGGATACATGGTGCATCTCTTCAGGGCATCCTATGTCTTAAAACATCTTGATTCATCCAACAGGAAGCAGCCCATAATCTTCCCACAAAGACTCTACGTTCTAGTCCCGCCTTAGGCGCCAAACCAGCTGGGTGACCCTGGGCCAGTCACTCTCCCTCAGCCCTAGAAAGTGGGCAAGGGTCAGCCACTTGTGGAAAAATCTGCAGCCAAGAAAACTGTCGGAGCTTCTCCAGGCAGCTGCGAGGAGTCAAGACTAACTCAGAGGCACCAAAAGCTAAAGCTTAGAAACACCCACCTTTTATTCGTAGCGTTTTTAGGTAGAACTGGTTTATATATCAGTTCAGTTCAGTCAAATAATATCCAGTTCAGGGCATTTACGTGAAATGGGGGGGCTGCTTCTACGTTTCCCTCTGCAAGGTCAGATTTGCTGCTTTCTTACCCCTCCTCGCCTTCCACTTCAAGAGAGCCTCGGCCTTAAAGCTCTTTGGCTACTGCAGTGCAACAAAATATGCGATATAAAATGAATTTTCAGGGAGTGGTCGAGAATGTTAAATATTAATGTACAGCCGTGCTCTACTTTCCAGAGAAGCGTTCAGAGACATACTTGCCTCTCTCCCTGTGTGTGTGTGTGTGTGTGTGCGTACACATACAGTAGATACATGTGTGACTGTGTATATTCCGCTCGATACAAGCTGTGTCGAATTTCCTTCAACTGCTACGTATCCGATCCCTTTTTCCTGATTCATAAAATGTGAAATGAGATCTTGCCGCAGCTATTGATAAATAGAGCCTGGTTCTGCTAAGAATAGCAGAATATTTGGAGGCATCTTAAGCGATTTAATACCAAATTCAGTTGATGCTCTGATTTTTATTTCTCTGAGCAGTGAAGAGATGGGTGAACCCTTTCACACCCGCTTGCCTCGTAAAGAAGTAAGGCTAGCTCAGCCTTGTTTAGCAAATTTTGTCCAGGATTCTACAATAATGTATCTTTGGCCAAGTCACGTCAAATCAACAAGTGCCCACCGTCCACCACAGGCCATAAAGGAGGTTCAAATTCATTATAACCTGTTGCAACATTGCAGCTTCATTGCAGAAGCAGGGAGTTCGATGAAGAGAGAGAGAGAGGGGCAGGCCGAGAGGTCTCAGGCCTCCCTTTGGCCGAAAGCTCCCTCCCGTCCTCCTCCACTGCACGAGGGAGGCTGAAGGGAGCCAGCCGGCGGTTCCCCTCAGAGGTCGGGCTGCAAGGCTAAAGGCCAGAGAGGGAAGCGGCCGCCCTCTTCCTTCACTTCCATGCTGAGTGGCGGCTTGAGGGGAGGCCATGCGTCTCCCAACCCAGCCTTGATCGTGTTCTTTCAGCCACAACAATGTGGGCCTTTCTTTCCACTGCATGTTTGTCGTGTACCTTCTCCCGCCCCCCCCCCCTTTGGACGCCACGGATCGTCCGCCCGAAGGAGGCCTTCACGGGAGATTTTGTGCTTTCCTTGCAGCAACAAATCTACGTTGGGTCGGAGTCTGCGGTTGCACAGGTGAAGTTCCACCAGTGTGACATGTATGGGTCGGCTTGCGCCGATTGCTGCCTGGCAAGAGATCCCTACTGTGCCTGGGATGGGATCTCCTGTTCCAGATATTATCCCACAGGGACACAGACGAAAAGGTAGGAATCTTACTTGGCCCGTGAAAGGGCCCGTCTGGTTGGCAGGAGGTCTTCATCGGAGGGGGCTCCACTGGCCCGCTTTCTTTGAGGACGGCCAGCCTCGATCCAATGACTGTGAGTCCCCCCTTGGGGGCCGGATTGACCGATGGAGGTGAACCAGATAATCCTCTAGTGACCCCCTTTCTGGCCAAAGTCTGGGGTCATGAAACCGGTGTACCCTGGTAATTGAAGGAGCCCATTTTCCAAATTCACAACACGTGGAAGCAAATTGCAAATTGTTTTTCCTTTTGCTCAGACGCTTCCGTAGACAAGATATCCGTCACGGAAACGCAGCTCAGCAGTGCTTCGGCCAGCAGTTGCTAGGTAATTGCTTCTCTTCTCTTCTGTGCCCAAGAGGAACGTGGGAAAGATGGTGGGGATGGAAGTTGGCAAGAGGCTGAGGGCAGCCCCGGGTTGCATCAGCAGAGGGAGGGAGTCCATTGTGGGTGGGTGGAGGAGCGGGGGGACCTTAGAAGCACCTGCAGTCATATATTTCCTACTTTGGGTCCCGGTTTCAGGCAGGGAAAACCAAGGCCTCGTCCTAATGTTGCTAACAGGAGGAGCTGCGCAGATTGTAACCTGGCTTGCCCCAACTCAGAGGTTATGTGCGGAGGGGGGGGGGAGGCGGGGCAATGTCTGCCTATAGGATTTTCTGTTAATTCTGTGATAGGAGAGAGGCGTGTAGTCGAAGTACCTGTGCAAAGGTGCTCACTGTTCATAAAGAAAACACCATGTGTAGAATCTATATTGGTCCTCCTGGTTGCATGCTTAGCGGCTGCCTAATGCGGGTGGGGGGGGGGTGTTGCTGTTCTCCTTTGCGTATTAAAAGCAAAGTTCCCCTTTGGAGGAGGGTGCTGATGGGTGCCTCCTCCCGTCTGCAGGAGACGCCTCGGGCAAAGCAGAGGAGCGGCTGGTGTACGGCATAGAGCACAACAGCACCCTCCTGGAGTGCGTCCCCAGGACCCTGCAGGCCAAAGTGATGTGGCTTGTGCAGAGAGCGCACGAAGCCCGGAAGGAAGAGGTAACTGGCCCTGCTCTGGCCTCCATGGGGTCTCCCTCTGCAGACCGCCTGGTGTCCAAGGGCAGCGCGGGGTTTGGGGTACAGGGGTACCAGGTGCAGGGGGGTTCCTGTCGGCAAGCATCTTCCTGAAGGACTTTTCTGGGAGATCCAGGGGTTCCCGACAGCTCCTCTGCTCTCCCACCCCCCTCCCCACTTTGCCCTTTGAAACAGAATCCCTGCACACCCCTAAGTCCTTCTATGCCCCCCCCCCTCACTACGTTCAGTGTTCTGTCGGTTTGTTTAGGTTCAAAGACACACACATAAACACAACACACACACACACACACCCCAAGCCCTGCTTCTGTTTCATGGAATATGGTTAGCGAAAGAAGCATTGCATGCCTTCCATTAGTCCCACTGAGTTGGTGATTCCACGCTTCCACTAATACTCCTCCCCAAATAGCATCATTCAAGGTCGCTAACTGAACCTAAGGAGCAACATATGTGTAGGAAGCCTTCTGCACGGACCGAAGATCGTCCAGGTCCCTCAGCCTCTCTGGAGAATTGGGTGCTGCTGCGGACTCCCAGATCCACTGTGATCGCATCTACTTTAAACAAGGAAGTTACATTCTCCCCGTTTTTCCCATGTTGAGGGCAACCTCAAGACCAAAAGGATAATCGGGGGGAAAAAACGACATACAAATAAATCAGTAAAACTAGCGATGCCTTCAAAAACTTAACTTTGGGGTATATTGTGCTTCAAGTTATTTGAATTTAACATCCCTGAATTTTATTCCAAATTTTCTAAATTTTACTAATACATTTATTAGACTCTTCCTCTAAACCCAATTCAGTTACACAAGTCTGCGATTATATCAGGAAATGTAATCATTTACTGCTAGTCGATCTTAGTTCTGCATGAGTCTGATTTTTGTTTTAACCTTCTTATGGATGAAACAGTTTCCTCTTTGACCCGCCCGCAGGTGAAGGCTGATGAGAGAATCCTTAAAATGGACATCGGGCTCTTGTTTTTAAGACTGCACCGGATGGATGCTGGGACGTATTTTTGCCAGACGGTGGAGCACAGCATTGTTCACACGGTGAGAAAAATCACCCTGGAAGTGGTGGAAGAGGAACGTGTAGATTACATGTTCAGCAAGGACTACGAAGAGGAGCTGGCTCAGAAAATGCCCTGCCCTGCCCAGAGCAGCATCTCCCACAGATCGAAGCCCTGGTACAAGGAGTTCCTGCAACTCATAGGATACAGCAATTTTCAGAGAGTGGAGGAATATTGCGAAAAAGTCTGGTGCACAGACAAGAAGAGGAAAAAGCTGAAAATGACTCCATCCAAGTGGAAGTATGCCAATCCACCAGAGAAAAAGGCGCGTGTCAAATCGGAGCATTTCCGAGTTCCCAGGCACACCCAGGCTGACTCCTGATGGGGGAGATCCCGTAATATCGTTCAGCCCCTCCCCCAAAACAAATCCATCCGGGAGACCTTTGTGGTGTTTGGACCCAGTGTGGGGTAGGGGATGTTGAGACTGGAAATGAGCTAAAGTGCTTTTAGTAAGTTATATACTTGATGTCTATTTAGATGCATTTTTTAAAAAGAAAACCTACTTAATTGTTGAATTTTAATTGTAGCATTATGAATCAAGCTTCAATTGAAAGACAATCTGACAATCTTCATATTCAGCATTTAGTCCAATTAATCACGGACTTGCTTGCACTGTATATTTTAGTGTACTTCGGGGTATTTAAGTGAGTTCAGATTGCTGATGTTTTGATAAGCAAAGCAACAGGGAATTGTATCGTTTGGGGATTTTTTATTTAAAACATAGCTATAATTGATTTCCATGTGGCGGATCCTAAAGCCTCGTTCTAAATTCTAGAAATTTTACAGTTTTACCTTCCGAAAAGCATGTTTCTAATTCTTGCTCGGTTTGCCTATGTGAGTTCATGGGAGGAGTGGAGAGCAGGAAGAAGGTAATCATAAATAAAAGCGGAAAAACAAAGGAAAAGCAAAACTATCTGGGCAGTGCAGCGGAGCACATCTGCGGAAGCCATGAGGAGGCGTCTTCCTTGCCATGGACACATTAGCAGGCGCGAAGAAAGCATTGCTGTCGAGCTTTCCTGAACTGAGCCCAACTATTCCACTGATGGCTTCCGGTGCCTTGTGCCAAGAAGGGGAGCAGACGATCCCAGGTCCACCCTGTGGGGACCATTTAAGAGCTCGAGAGGATCAGGATACAGGCTGACAAAACAAGGTTTAAAGTCAGCCATGTGTGTGAATATGATGGGTATATTAAAGAGAACATCTTGCCAGAAGCTACCACTTCTATCTTCTGTCCCTTCTAGGCCTGTTCTTACCATAAAGTCCTAAGAAAATTTGTACTAAGCAGAACGCCCTATTGCAGGGGTGTCCAAACTTGGGAACTTTAAGATTTGTGGACTTCAACTCCCAGAATTCCCCAGCCAGCCTGGACACCCCTGCCCTATTGGAATGCTTAATATTGGTCAAAGGTTAGCGAGTGCCTGCGATTTATTGCCACACTTGATATTATTCCCACCTGCTTCTCAACTACAGCCAAGGTGTGTCTTCCTTTTAAGAGGCTGAGATCTGCATCTGCACTGGGAGGAAGCCCCCCACCCCCGGTTAACCCCCACCCCCCTTGCAGCAAGAAGGCTCACAGCCCCCCCCCTCAGGCCCTCTCTGCAGGCGCCAACCTTGAACGGGAGATTGGAATGAGTGGACTTTCCAAACTTCATGAGTAAGTCCCGTTACACCTGGTGCTCCCAACAGCCGTCTCCTAACCGATTCGGTGATTTAGAAATACTTTTTTCTCACATTCCTTTCAATCGTTGGATTGGGGTGTCCATATTTGAAACTGAACTGGCTGTTTCAATGAAGTAATATATTCCTAATATGCATTTTAAATATCCGTAAAAGCTAAAAATAGGCAGGGCTGCACTAATGATGTTAAGGGATGATATGAAAAACCCTCCATTAAATGAGCACCCCTCAGTCGGGCTCTCCGAAGCTCCGCCTGTGGGTGAGAAGGACTCCCGCCCCATGGATTATTTCTCAGCATCTCCATGCTGGCCTGACGTTTCTTACAGCGTTGACTGTTAACTGCTGCGCCGACACTTCCTTCCACTTCGGCTCCCTGGCTTCAGTGTCCCCTCCCTGATTTGCCCCGACCGGCCCCGACCTCCCTCTTTCTGGCCTTGGGATTCTTCTGCAAAGGTGCCTCCTGTTGCATTGCCTCCTCTGGAGAGGCTTTAGCTCTTCCGAAGCCCAGGAGGCCAGGCTTGGTCCTCTGCTTTCTGAAGCTGAAACTAAAATTGCAAAGACGGACCCCGTGGCACCTGAGCTCGGAGGTCCAGATAGCCCCCCCCCCACCCCCCGTAGAGAACAAGAGAACAATGCAGGGAAGACCCTCAGGGACTCTGCCTGCTCTGTGCCCGGTGGCCGCTTTGGGCTCACTTTGCTGCGTGCGGTGTGGAGTGCAGGGCGTTAGACTCTCTTCCAAGGGAAGCGCCAGAGGCCGAGGTCTTGAATTGATTTCAAAGGAATAAATCCCTTTTCTGCTATAGTTATAAAAAGTGCTTCAGGGCTCAGAATTCCACTCTCAGCCATGCTTCTCCCACTCTCAGGGAGAAAGGATGCTACAGCCACCACGGGGTTAAACATCCCTATCTTCCAATGGTAAAAGCAAGAAGAATGGGAGTCCACAAAATGGAAAGTACAGTAGCTTTTCTTTGCTTTTCTTCTTCCAAACAGCATTTTTTGGGAACTGAAAATGCTTCTAGGTCAGAAAGAGGTGCTAATTTATTTTAGGAGCATTGGCAGGAAGGAAACAGTTATTGCAATTAATTAATTATGGAAGAAAAAAGTCTCACAAAGGCAGCGTTTGTAGCTGACCTAAATATAGAACCTGGAAGGCTTCTTATGCAAGGGAAGAGCTCCTTTGGTTTAAGCAACTGACACCCCCCCCCACCAGCCAAACTGTTTTAGGAGGCCGCAGAGTCTGGGGATCACAAAACCCTTCCTTCGTCCTGCGAACCCCCAACTTCAAGACTTAGCCTCCATCCTGCGGTGCCTCTTTAGAGATGATACACAAAAAGGGGGCGATCCAATATTGGGCCCCCGGGGAGATTGGAAGCCACGGCACTAACTGCTGCACCTTTCCTCCTGTGGCTCCAGTCCCACCGTCTTCATGGAAGAGCTGAACTACTTCGTGTCTGGATCCCCTTGGGAATCCGGCTTCCATTGGCAGGAGCTCCTGGGGCTCTAGTCGTCGTCCCCCCCCCCCCCCCGGCCCCAGCCCCTTGGCTCCTCTTGCCTGCCGTAGTGGCTACATCACCGGCAGGCTAACTTCCCCTTTTGGCAGACTTTCTACCTGAGCTTAAGGCAACCATTGTATTTATTTTATTTATTTGCCTTTATTTATGGAGATGAATTTGGAAAACTTCAAGAAGATGGCAGCACCTGCGTGGTTTCTAATATGTGTGGCGTGTTCAACTGCACAGCCGCAGCTGCCCTCTTGTGAAACCCCCTGCAGACCCTCCTCCTCCTCCCCATTCCAAAACATTTGTCAGAGCTTGAAGTATGCTGTCTCTCACATCTTCAGTCGGTTCTTCCAGAACTGCCTCAACCTCTGGCAAAACTCCTCCTCTCTTGCTTCCAGGAGTGCCAAAGGATCTCCAATAAGCAAGCATCTCTTTGATGGCCTCCTGCATCGTGGATCAACTGTGAAATTCCCCAGGATAAGAAATGCTCTAATTTAAAAAATAAACCTAATTTTAGAAAACCCTGTGCAGTTGTTCCTGCCTAAAACTAATGGTTTTACACCTGGCCTCTCAGATGTTGCAAGAAGATGGTGAGCACCTGACTTCTGCTTCCAAAGCTCACATGGAGCAAGGATGGCAGCTTTCTCGGGGACCAAAATGTCCTAGGAACTCCTCTCCCCTTAATTAATGTCTGGATCTTTTCAGTCTGGTTAAAAAGAGAGAATCCACTCATTCATTCCAAATTGAAACCAAGACTGTAAATTTAAAATGTAATGTCTCCTTCAGGTTGAGCTCAATTCCTATTCGGGTCTTTTCCCATGTAAGATTGAGATTGTCTTGGCAGTCCCACTGGCCATCCTCAGGCTGGTGTCTTCTTTTGTGTTGTAACGGCCTGGGTGGTGGGTGAGGCTCATTTCTTGACGAGGGCTGGTTTCCAGATGTCTGGTAGGCGGGAGGTATCGTCACGTTTATTCATGTTGTGGGGGTGTTTCTCTATTTCGATGGCTTCCATAATTATTCTCTTGTTGAAATGTTCTGTTTTGGAGATTAATTTGGTTCCTTCAAAATCATTTTCATGTCCTGTTGCTTTGAGGTGCTGGAAAAAAGAGGAAGTTTTTTTCTTTTTTTTCTGACTGCATTCTTGTGTTCTGCGATGTGTGCATTTATTCTCCTATTAGTTTGTCCAATGTATGCTGCAGGGCAGATTTTGCATGGTATTTCGTAGACTCCTTGGTTTTCTAGCTGGATCTTGTCTTTGGGGTTTCTTAAGATGTTGGCTGTTTTTTGGTCAGTGCTGAAGGCTGTCTTGCTATTCTGCTTGTGGAGAATTTTGCTGATTTTATCTGTGGTGCCTTTGATGTAAGGGAGGAGGGCGATGCCGTTGTCCTGTTCTGTGTCTCAGTTCTTGGCGGGAGTCTCCCTTTGGATTAGGTTGGTAATTGTGTTTTTTTGGAATCCGTTGGAGATTAATATGTTTGTGAGAGAGTGTAATTCAGTTTTCAGGTGGTCTTTGTCGGCCAGGCGTTTGGTTCTGGAGATGAGGGTCTTGGCTACAGAGTTGATCTGTGCAGGGGGATGATGGGATTGTGCGTTTAAGTAATGGTTGGTGTGTGTTTTTTTCTGGTAGATGGTGTGTCCTAGGGAGCCATTGGGATTTTTTGTAGATTAGGACGTCCAGAAAGGGAAGTTGGTTGTTTGCTTCTATTTCCATAGTGAATTGTATTTTGGGATGTAGGCTGTTGAGATGTGTGAGGAATATATGAAACAAACAAACAAACACACACACACACACACACACACACACACACACACACACATCTATATAATTAACATTGCTGGAAAAGAAAAATGCGATCTTCTTTGCATATGATGGATTTTATTGAATTCTGAGTTTATGGCTGAACTCGGATTATTGCCGCCGTTTCTGGGCGATGCGTTTTAGGAAGGGCCCTGGTGAAGAAGGCCATGTCGAGAGGAAAGGAAGGAAGCCAGGAAGGCAGACATAGGTGAAAGAATTGGAAATATTGGATGGATTTAACTTAGGCAAGAGGAGACACACAGAGAAACGTGACTTAAGTATTCAAGTACCTGGATGTCTCTCTTGTAGAAAATGGAGTAGGGTTATTCCGAATCGTTCCTCAATACTCTGTATTCTTTTCAATTGATCAAACTCATTTCCTCTAAAGTTCTTCTGGAACACAGGACAAGGCGGAAGGGATTAGATTTTGGATGGACACTTTTTAAAAAAATGTCTTGCTAAGAGCCTTTGAGAAATGGAGACGGCTCAGAGCCTGAATTTCCTCAGGAGGTCCTGAGCTCTGCTCCCTGGTGGGCTTCTGCCGGGATGCTGCTGTGGCGGGCAGAAGGGCAGACTAGATGGCCTCCAAAGTCCCTTTAGAGCTGGGAGAGGATTGTTGGCGTGCAAATAAAGAAGTGAAGCAGCAACGATGCCTGCTTCAGGTTCAGCTCTACTTCAAAACCAGAAATAAATTTGAAATCCTTTCTAATTGCTTGACTATGTTAGCTAGCACTAGCATTTTGAAATGATTGCATTTCAGCATAATTGATCTAATGATTAAATTTTTATTATAGCTAATAAAAATTCCCTTCTCCTTCTCCCCCCCCCTTCTCGGTGGGGGTGGGGGTGGGGTTTCCTTTAATCCTGGAAGACTAGATTCCCTTTTACGTAATAAATTCATTCCTCCTTTATTTTTACAGCCAGTAATGAAGGCAGAGATATTTCTGCCCCCGAGTCTCAAGGCTCATAAAGCCAGAGATGCTTTAGAAAGCTGCACTGTTCAGATAAGAGTTATCAAAAGGGAGGTTTTTTTTACAGTGGGCACCTGGAAGGCTCTGCAATTTCTATCAATCTTCTCAATTTACTTTAGTGCAAATGGCTGTGTTATTTGAGGCTTCAAAAGTATTGCGGAATGGAATCCAGTGACAAATTATTGGTGACCATGAAAATGGGTTTCTTAGCTTTTAGCTGACTGGTTCATAACTATATAGACACCATATTTTTCAGAGTATAAGACGCACCGAAAAAAGTTTTTGCACTCTGAAAACCTTCCCAAAACAGCCCGTTTTTCACAAAAACAGGCCCATTTTTTTTTTCAAAAAAGGCATGAATAACCCTTAGGAGGCTTGTAGAGTGTTCCTGGGGGGGCGGTAGGGGGGGGGCAAAGACAAGCAAAAAACATCCCATTTTTTGCAAAAACGGGTCCATTTCTTGTAAAAAAAAAAGGACATTAGGAAGCTTATAGTGGCAAAATTGAGCAAAAAAACGGCCCATTTTTCACTCATTTCTGCCCTCCCCAGCTCCCAGAAGCTCTCTAAAAACTTTCCTAGAGGCTATGCACGTCCATATTAGTGAAGGGGCGGGGTTTCAGGAGGCAAAAAATGCTGTATTCAGTGTATAAGACGCACCCAGATTTTCAGCCTCTTTTTTGAGGGGAAAAAGGTGCGTCTTATACTTTGGAAAATACGGTACTTGGTGTTTTCTCTCTCTCTCTCTCTCTCTCTCTCTCCCTCTCCCTCTCCCTCTCCCTCTCCCTCTCCCTCTCCCTCTCTGGGCAGGAGTGAGAATGTGGATGGGATCATCCCTCTCCTTCCAGTTGCTTGGGAGCATCTGCTGGGCTTTGATGGAAAGTGATGCTGGGCTGCAAGGCACAATTTCTCCATTCGGATTTGTGGGGGTGTCCATTCAGGCGTGTGTTTCGTCACGTGCACTCGGTTCATTGCATTAGGGGCTCCTCTAGTGAAGGGGCTTTAGCTGTAACAGGGTGGAGGAACTGTTGTCTGAAGGAGGAGGTGAAATGGCTCATATCTAACTTCCTCCATGCGATGCTAACTGAATCCTTTCCTCCAGGTATCCCATGTAAGTATATGCCAATTTGGCTTTTATCTAATGGGAAACACTCATGTGTGAACCGTTTCTTGATGAGGTGATATGGAAAACCTGTATTATTTTGTATTTTATTCAGCAGAAAGGACAGATGTTGAAATCTAAATGTTGCTTAGCATCACCCGAGAACAGGCCCGTCTTCTTCCTCCTCTCCTGCTGCCCTACAGCTAAAGTCTCAGCATTCAGGGCTGGTCCCAGCCTGGAGCAAAATGGAGCAGTCAGTTGAGACCTGCATTTCAAGCTGTTTGTAGAGCTGTGCAAAACATTCAAAAGAGCCGGTTGTGTGAACTGTTGAGATTTTATAAGTAAGGCTCTGCAGGGTTGGGGGCTGGGCTCCTCCAGGTTCAGAGCCTGCAGGTGCACATGCAGCCCCTAGCAATCACAGCAAGATGGGGGGGGGGGTGTCTCCCCCCATCCAGCTCCAGAGACGGCCTGGGAGGAGCCCGCGCCCTGCTGGCAGAAAAGAGATTTGGTCAGGCAAGGAGCACAATGAAAGACACCCAGTCTTGTCAACAACAGCCCTGCAAGCTGAACGAGTAGAAGCCAAACAGAGGAAAGCAGCCCATAATCTCATTGCATTGCACTTGAGTCAGAAGCCCCGAGGTTGGAAGGATTAGCCAGTGGCATTGCTGTTGCCCTGCGGACACCCAGTTAGGAGCAGCGTCCGTGTCCCTGAAGCTGAAGCAAAGGACGGGAGCTTACCCTGCCCCACGGCAGCACTCAGGTCTCGAACGCGGGCTTGCTGCTGGTCAACCAAGTGCCCTAAACATGGAGCAGGCCAAGGTGCTCCTTGTGAGGTTATCATAGGCTCTTAGGTTCCCATGGAAGCAGCACCCAATATTGGGTGGGCCTCTTCCTTATCTGTGTGTATTGCAACCAAATTATACCTCACCCAATGAGTAGCCTTTTCCAAGAGATGGAGAGATGATGGGCCCAGCTGCACTTCAATAAATCTCAATCCAACCCAATGGATTTGTAATCCTCCGCTCTCTCGGATTCCAAAACATACACTACCTATTTTGATATTGATTTGACACTTGGTAGCCTGATTCTAATAAAAACTGATATTTCGAAATTTAGCTCTTCTCTTAATACTGAATGGAAATCAGTTTGACTGAAGAAGTATTTCCCTGTAGGTCTGGCTTTGCCTTTCAAGTAGAAAGTCGGTTTAGTTCAAAGAGAAAAATCTTTAAGTGAAGCTACACATACAGTGTCTTGTTCTTAATCCTTTGAATATAAATTGCAGACAAAGCATTAGATATTTACATCCATTAACATCTGTGACCTTAAAGTATTTTTCCCACAAAAATACACCAAGTTTAGATCTTACTGGAGGAGTAATGCAGAATTTTCTACTTTTCATAGCATATCCAAGGAAATGCACTCGTCTAACAGAATATTTGGCTTTCAGATGTGCTTATGGGGTTAAGGAGACCCTCGTCACGGGTGCTGTGATTGTGCTCCCCCATGATTGTGTCCTAGAAGCATTTTGTCCTAACTGAGCAATGTAGAAACATTCCCGGTGTGGTACATGGGCACCAGGCCCTCCGCTCTGGATGGGTTCTGGATCATTTCCCTCTAGAGGAAATGTAGAGCCATAAGAACATATGACTATCCTGGGTGCATTGCAAAATGCTCTGGGTGGAGATCACCGCCCTTAATGAGAATCCACCCACTAAAATAGCCAATATTTTTGTGACAGTTGCCTTGGTCTAATTGATAGGCTCTTCGGACACAGCTTGTAGTCAGAAAGCAAACGGGGGACTCCATGGGGGGACTGGAAGGATCACCAGTCGAGATGAGCCTTGCTCTCTCTGATCCACTGATTCCACTGGTGATGATCTGACTTAAATAGCTCTTCACATGCTAGTTTAATATTCAAGTACTTTGGATTTACCTCCTGGTGACACATCCGTTTGCATAATGTTTTTAAAGCTAATTTCTTCTTTAAGCCAAAGGAAAAAGTGGAATTGTTGTAGAATGACTTGCTAACACTCTTCTATCATCTTCAGGGGTCTTTCGGCTGAGCTTTCTTGCTTACTAGTCCTCTTCTGGCAGTCAGCATGGATTTGTTGAAAGTAGGCTGTGCCAGACAAACCTTAACGCTTTGGGGGTCAAAGGGATTAGGAATGCGATGGATGTGATGTACCTGCATTTAAATTGGGCTCTTGATAAAGTTGACAATGGAGGGGGGGGGGAAGAGGAAAACGTCCATTTAGCAAACGGATCCCTAGTTGGTGAGTCCGCAGCCGCCCTTAATGGCCGGGCTGAGTAGGATTGAGAAGGAGTCGCCAGTGTGCCGGAGCTGCCAAAAGAGTCTCAAGACAGGGATAGCAGCCAGGTGGAGGTGAGAGGAAGCTCTGGGGCAGTTCTGGGCTACAGCAGCCAGCAATAGCAATAGCAATAGCAGTAGACTTATATACCGCTTCATAGGCCTTTCAGGCCTCTCTAAGCGGTTTACAGAGAGTCAGCATATTGCCCCCAACAATCTGGGTCCTCATTTTACCCACCTCGGAAGGATGGAAGGCTGAGTCAACCCTGAGCCAGTGAGATTTGAACCGCTGACCTGCTGATCTAGCAGTAGCCTGCAGTGCTGCATTTAACCACTGCGCCAGCCAGCCCACAACTGGACTACCATGTCCAGTTTTAGTTACCACGTTACAAGGAGAGCTTCTGTTTGCCCCATGGAAAGAGACTCGGTTTTTATGAACTGGTTGCTACTAATTTACTATAATATTCATTGCCGATTATTATATGGTTGAGATGTATGTGGATATGAGTTAGTTCAAGTGAAGCAGATTATATTAATTAATTTAGCTGCTAGCAAAAAATATACATTCATTTTTAAAGTAGCATACTATGTCCACCTTGGTAAATGATGATGTGGGGACACTTAAGTCATGTTTTGCTCTGTGGAACAGTGTCTGTTCCCAATTCAGCAGGTGGGGCTGTGGAAGGAGCTCCCCAGTGGGCCTCTGCACCGGAAGGGGAGGAGGCTCCCTGGAGGGCAGCCGGGAGCTGGCATTTAGCGGTCTCCCTTTGTGGCCCTGATGACACAGCCAAGGGCCCTTCGTCTTCCCACCTGGGTGGATCCTCTAGGCAACGCAGAGTCAAACTTGCATGTAAAAAAGGCCTCCCTGCATAATAAATAGGAATAGTTTCTTTATTTATATGTCATATTCCTTATCCTCTCCATCTCTCTCACATGGGCTCTGAGGGATACGCAATATAATCAATAAAAATAACATTAAAATCAGAAGTTACTAATTAAGTTATCATTAATTAATTATAATTAATAATGTAATTAATGATTACATCAAATTGCATAGGAGATAGATAGATAGATAGATAGATAGATAGATAGATAGATAGATAGATAGATAGATAGATAGATAGATGATAGCAATAGCAGACATGTGTACCGCTTCGTAGTGCTTTATAGCCCTTTCTAAGCACTTTTACAGAGTCAGCATATTGCCTCCAACAATCTGGGTCCTCATTTTACCAACCTCAGAAGGATGGGAGGCTGAGTCAGTCTTGAGCCTGGTGAGATTCAAACTGCTAAACTGCTGGCAGTCAGCAGAAGTACCGTATTTTTCAGAGTATAAGACGCACCTTTTTCTCTCAAAAAAGAGACTGAAAATCTGGGTGTGTCTTATACATCAAATACAGCATTTTTTGCCTCCCGAAGCCCCGTCCCTTCACCAAAATGGCCATGCATACCCTTATGGGGGCTTTCAGAGAGCTCCTGGGGGCTGGGAGGGCAGAAATGAGCAAAAAATGGACCGTTTTTTGCCCCCCGCCCCCCAGCCCCCAGCAGCACTCTATAAGCCTCCATAAGGCTATGCATGTAATTTTTTTGGACAAAAAACAGACCCGTTTTTGTGAAAAACGGGCTATATTTTGCTCATTTTTGCCACACACACCCCAGGAGCACTTTGCGCACACACACACCCTCCAGGCTATTCATGCCTTTTATTTGAAAAAAAAAACAGGCCCGTTTTCATGAAAAATGAGCCGTTTTGGGGAGGTTTGCAGAGTGCAAAAACTTTTTTTCCCCTTTTGGAAAGCTCTTTAGTTAAAGTGATTGATGAGAATTAGATTGATCAAGTGCTCTGCCAGCAGAAACAAGTCTTAGGTGCTGCAGATTGTCAGTGATTTCCTCCTCCAGCACATGGATAAATACTCCTGGAAACATCTACCTACCTACCTACCTACTATCTCCCTCTCCCTACCTACCTACTGTATTTCTCTCTCTCTCCCTCTCTCTCCCTCTATCTACCTACCTACTTTTTTTTTAAATTTGCCTCTTCAAAACCTTGGCGTGTCTTATACTCCGGTGCGTCTTATACTCCGAAAAATACGGTAGCTTGCAGTATGACATTCTAACCACTGCACCACCATAGATATAGATAGATAGATAGATAGATAGATAGATAGATAGATAGATAGATAGATAGATAGATAGATAGATAGATCTATCTTAAATGTTGATCTAGAAAGAGGGTAATCTCTATTCAGCAGAAATAATAATTTTTAAATAAACTTTATCATTAGGAGGATAAGCTTCCTCTTCTAGTCCAGGCAGTTACCGTTCTGCATGCTGAGCTCCCAAAATTACACGTAGAGACCTAGCATTTTATGGAAACCTGAACAGACGTGAGAAGGGATGGGAAAAGGCTAATGGTGCTTGTAACGTGTCCTCTGTCTTCCTCATGATTGGCAGCCATGAAACCATATTGGCTGGGACCCTTTACGGCTTCTGAAAGGGGTTGTGCTTTCTCAGCAGGTAAAAACAGCTCCTGCTTTTGGGGAAAGCCCAGGCACCATCCATGTAATAATACATCTCCACTTTGACATCAGGAGACCCACAGGCAGATTAGCAATCATGAAATACAGACAAAATACATCACCCCAATTCTCTAGAATGTAAAAGGATCATTGGGTGAGGTTAACTACAACAATGCTGAAATTATGGAAGTATGAAAGAGAAACTATAAAATTATATCCACCAAATCTTGATATGAAAGTCTCCATCTGTTTTTCTTTCCAGCCAGCTGGATTGCTCCCTTCTGGACAGATTTCTAAAATGCTGCGCCCAGAACCGGGAGGAGTATTTTCCGATAGAGCATAAAATGCAAGTGGAGGCTGAGTGATTGAGGCCCCTGAAAGTATGTAAGGTTTCTCTTCCTTAATTGTTTCTTTGGGAGCATTTCGCAGCACAAAGACCGCAGGTGCCCACACGTGCAGTGCTACTAGGCCTTATTCCCTCCAGCTTTTTCTGTCATAAAACTATTTTTCTCTTCACTGCCAGCCTTTAGTCTGCATCGGGCATTTTATTCAGGCATCCATCACTAGGCGAGCGGTAGATGGCTTCAGTCATAACTTTTTGTAAGTCACAAGTGTACAATGACAACGTCTTGCTATTATCTGAGATACGTCAAAGGAACGGAAGAAAACACATCGCCCCAAACATGTAGCAACTGAAATTGTTAAGGGACTGCAGGGAGCTTTGAGTACAAGATGCCTTCTGGTTTGTTGAGCTAAGGCCCCTGGAGAGTAGGAAAAGAAGGACAAATTCTTCACTTTACGAAGTTCACTTTAATTGTAAGAAGAGCGTGACCACCACCCCACCCCCCCCCCAACTGAATGAGTTCCTGTCCCTTTCCCACTCCTCTGGCAGTTCCTCTGGAAAGGCATCAAAGGCTCCAACCACTAGGTCCCTTGGCCCTCAAATAAGCGTTCATGGTCCCTCAGACCCAAGAGGAGGCTTTTATGTTCTGAAGTGCTGCGTGGGACGGAGAGAAGGGGGGAGGGAAAAGCCAGAGGCAGGAGGAGGAGGAGGCCATGGCAGAGGGGGGGACACAGAACTAGATACCATAATGAGAGTAAAATCGCTGTGGTTAGGATAACATCAGGTCCTCTTCCAGAAAAGCCACGTGCACAAAGCGATGGGTTCTTGCCACGGGTGCTCAGCAGAAACATTGGTGTTGTTGGCAGGAGCAAAAAATGGGAAGAAGTAAGAAAATGGCAAAGGGAGAATTGTACAAGGCTCTCAGATGGGATATCGACATTCAGGCACTGAAGGCTCATGTATATGCTTTGACCAAGTGCCTTGGTCAACTCTGATTCCACGTTGAATCTTCTAATGAATATCAACCTCCAGCCATGAAAAGTTTGCCCATAATTGCACACAAGCCACGTACGATATAATGCCATTATTCTTCTGCCGTTAAGTTCCCCTGATTCTTCTGCCATGTAAAGTTTCCTATCTTTTTTATGTATTCGGTACATGCAACTAAATTATAGGCAACATTGGACTTTTCTTTAGCAACTGATGCCATTTGCCTAGTTCAGCCTTGAGACGGCTGTTCAAAAGCTTTTTCTGGAGTTCAGATGGCCACATAAACCAATGTCCTTGGGGTGATTGAACTGTCTTTCTTGAGGCTAAAGCTCCTTTTGCTCCGCAAGAGCCTGACAGCCTCCTGGGCAGAGAAAACCCTCCAAAGGGACACAGAAGCCTTTCATCACCAACAGGGGTTCAGGTGAGCTGGCCTCCTGTTGTGGCTTAGAAATGCTGTGCTTCGTATTGCCCGGTAGAAAGCGGTGGAAATGTTTCCAGTGGAAAATTGCCCTACAAGCAGCCACATTCAGCCTCCGAGCAGCCTTTTCATCATTTTAATTAATATATACCGGTATATGTAACAATTGAATTGTGTACACCTTGACATGAAGTGCATTTTTAATGTTGTGCATGTCATAACCCACCAGTCAATCTGCCATTTATTGTTGCTTATGAACTTGTATGGAAACTTAAATCCTTCCTGATTCTTAAATATTAGACAGGGATCGTGCCTTCAGGAATTCCAGGTTCTGTTGGACACAAAACTCTTGAGGAACAGAGGGTAGAAAGAAGGCTCAGGCTTCCTCTCTCAAAGCTTTCTGGCTTCAGGTCTCGTCATACCTACTACTAAGTGTTTACAGAAATGGAGCCACCTAATGCTAAATGTCGAAGGAACCCTCACCCGCAAACTGCGTGGGGTTGGAGAAAGGGAGGCTCTCGTGTCTCGTGGTGCTTTTCTAACAATTAAAAGGGGGAAATTGAGTAATTTTTACCGTGAAACACCCAATGATGCAGAGTTGTGTAACTAGAGGGCTCGGGATTTCCTATGGGTGGTAGGCTTCTCACCACTGGTGCTCTGCATTCTTCTGGGCTGGGCTGGGCTGGGCTGGGCTGGGCTCTTGGGATCTCATAAATCATAATGAAAAAGAACAACAGTATAAACCCCCCCCCATCCTTTTAAAGGTAAGTGCTTGCATTCAATGTTGTAAAAAAAAGGAGCCTTTATCAAGATCAGCAGCTAACTAGAAAATCAAGGAGAAGAAGAAGAACGGAAGCAGTCTACTCAAACAAGAACTGCCCTGGCTGAATCCCAGCAGAGATGCTACAGCGAGCTCAACATCTGTATAAGCTAAAATAGGTTGGACCTGTTGCAACACCTGTTGCCAATACGGATTCTAGCCCCGTGCTCAGTTTGAAGGATGGAGCTCTAATGATGGAGAATCTATTTGTTCTCATGCAGAGTACGTTAGACTCTTAAATCGATTGGAATTATACTTGGCTATAAGAACAGAATCTGGAAACCATCTCCCCTCCCCTCCCTTTCCCTCCCCTCCCTCTTCTATCTCACTGAATTAGAATGACACCAACCGAGTTTCTTTCTAATGCCTTTTCGGGCCCCTGGGCTTAAAGCGTACTTTTCTTTGTGTCATCAAGCCCATCGTTCTGGTCCTCTACATGTTGTCCCCTGGTCTGCTCGGGAAATAAACAGCCTTGACTTCTATCTCTGGACTCTTCCTGTCTGTTCCTTTTCCCACAATCCCTCACATTGTCCGCCTATCCTTGAGTGGGCACAAAAAGATCTGGAGATAAATTTTACTGTGCATGTCGTGATTCGTCCGTCCAGCCTTTGTGATGTCTGCCAGTGGTGTTGCTGTGATTTGTGCCAGATGTTACAAGCGAATTGATCAGGGTCTCCTCTGGCTTTGCTGCCCTCCGTTTTCAACACATCCGCAACCAGTGGAGGAAAGATCAAGGCCCTACAATGGAAATAGGGCAGGCCGTTGTTATAAGCAATCCTAGTTGTCGTCTTCTCCCACATCCCTTTGAGCACTCCCCCATCCCCGCCCAAAAATAAGGTGAAAAAGAGTAAGGTGAAAAAACAGTAGGGCAGAAATAATCCCACAGCGGAGGGAAGCAGATCCTCAGGTGAATGAGTAACTAAGCAATTTCTGTAAATTTAGTTGACTGACATAATGTCTCCTGAGGGGCAGCAGTTGGAACTGAAAAATATAGGGAAAGCAGCAAATAAACCCCAGGCTGCCCTTCCTCCGCCCCAGACGAAGCTCTTCTCTTGGTTTTTCCTTCTTGGACCCTGGAGAAAGAGTCCAAACAGTCAAGATGATGGAGGGATGAATTCAGAAGGCGAAACGTGAAGAAAGAATGGAGGAGGAAGAAAATAAAAGTAACTGTATTGGAGGGGACAAGCTAAAATAGTGATATTTGTAGTGATAGTTCAGCTCAGCAGTTACATTCAGCCTTTGTCAGAGACAGCCAGAAAACCTGCAACTTGACTCATTATTTGCCGTGCATTGTAATATCAATATAAATAGCATAAGATGGGCTGGAGCAAAACCCCTGAGCTGCAATGTTAGAGCAATCTGTAATCTCAGTATGGCATGACTAGCATAGCGATTTTTGAAGTCTGCATGAACTTTGTGATTCTGTTGTACCATGGGTATTTATGGCACTGAAATCTAAGGCCATGCTCTGCTGAATTTCTCAACAACTCCTATTCTTTTATCCAAACCAAAAATACCATTTCGGATCAGGTGGGCCCAACCCTCCTCTTCCCTTTGCATATGGGGACGCCTTGCGTTTAACTTGTGGGGTTTTTCCCTCTGTGCCATCTGAGGGGGGTCTCCTTTTTTTGCCAGTCTTCCAAAACGGCGCAAGGGACAAGCTCCGCTTTGAGCCCGGAGAGGCGCTTGCTGCTTGCACCCAACCCATCCTTCGCTGGAGGATGAGACAAGATGTATCGATCTCCTGCTGAAAGTACTCAGGCACGTGGATGTTTCTTGTGGCAGGCTGCCACTTACGCTCTTTCTAAGCAAGTCTATTTATAAAACTGCATTTAATTGTGCATTAAAAAAGAAAAAAACCCACTTCAGTCTTCAACTAAGTGACCTTCTGAGCTGTGGCACTGTGAGGGAGGGCAGTAGTGCAGAAAGCATCATCTTTCTCTTTTTTCTTAGAATATCAGGTGGATTAAGGATTATTATTCAAAGATTAATAGCAAAGCCAGAGGCTAAACACAGATAAAAAATGGCATGCCAGCTAGTTTTGTTTAAAAAGATCTCAGCAGTACATGCCTGTAGATTTAGGAAAACACTTCATTTTTTGATGTTTTTCTGCTGCTACAGGCTGGAAAATTAATTCTTCAATGGAAAAGAAAGTGAGAAGAAGAAAAAAAACCATTGGCCTTTCTCGAACAGAAATTCTGAGATTTCCCACTTTAGACTGAAGGATGGATAATTAGGAGGGAGGTTCCTGTAATACAAAAGAAGGCAAATAATTCCTGCATCAGAAAAGTAGCATATCAAAATAAAGATTTTCAAATATCTAGAATCTTAGGATGCAATCTACGCATCTACAAGTATAATCTTGGTTTTGTATTTAGGGAAGGAACCCATTATTACCATTTGTGGGATTAATACATGCCGTCAGCACCTGGCTGTCAGATGGTGCACTTCTCACATTTTTTCTACAAATTCCTGACACAAAATTTGTACACAAAATCTATGTATTAGGAAGATTTGTTTAAATAAGAATATTAGAATTGAAAGAAAACATATAATTACAAGTGTGTGAGCATTTTTAATGCATTTTGATGTGGAAAACTGATTGAAAATATGTCTAAAATGCTAACAAGCTGTCAATATCCCCAAACATAGGTTTCTCCCCTTCACAAGCAAACTCAGGTATATGTATTTGTTCATAATCCACTTGGGTGGCCTACTGCCCTATATACATAATTATTACATCACCTTTTTTCTAATCGACAGTTACCATATTTAGTAACAAGGTACAAAGTTTACTTTATTATGGGGAAAAGAGCTAGTCGAATCCCCCATTTGTTCTTTAGGCAATCTTTTGTCTTTTGGAATATTGAATGTAGGAAAAATTCCCGTTTCTTTATTCCTGTCTGCCTGTCTGTCTATCGCGCACGGATACACTATTCCCATAGACACTTGCAGTGCTGTGTCCTCCTGCACAGGTCTATCACAACCTGATTATTCACAATGGGCTAAGAGTTCATGGTGGGCCAAGTCTGGAAATGATGGAGATTAGAGGAGTTCTTCTCTTTCTAGCAGCTTCAAAATTCACTTGGAGTCGTCAGCTTTTCCCTACTCTGATACAAAACTTCCTAAAGCTCTGGGGGAAATAGGTGTTCCAGAATGAACCCTTTACAAGGGTATTAAAGGCCCTCGGAAGAAGCACAGGAAGGGATCCAGAAAAACAAGGGCTTTTGATTCAGACCAGAGCCTAGGTGGCGCAGTGGTTAAATGCAGCACTGCAGGCTACTGCTAGATCAGCAGGTCAGCGGTTCAAATCTCACTGGCTCAGGGTTGACTCAGCCTTCCATCCTTCCGAGGTGGGTAAAATGAGGACCCAGATTGTTGGGGGCAATATGCTGACTCTCTGTAAACCGCTTAGAGAGGCCTGAAAGGCCTATGAAGCGGTATATAAGTCTACTGCTATTGCTATTGCTATTCCTGGATTCCAAATGCATCTTCGGGGTTGCATCCATGGATTTCTGAGCCAGAGCTCCACTCTGGAAGGTGGAAGAGGAGAGGAGCAGCTCCCTTCTGTTAGCATTAAAGCGGCTGCCAGAGCTGCAGGCGGGGGTGAAATCAGGTGAAATGTTTCCCGACTCGGACAAGGGGCTGCCCTAAAGTGGCTCATGGTGATATGGAATTCAACTCAGGTTCTCAACGCTTTTCCAAAAATAAGAGAAGCGCCTTCTGAATTGGGTGAGGCATCTCATCATTTAGCACACAAACTCATTTAGTATCTTTTTAGCCGTGCTTAGTTTCCTTGGCAAAAAGGCAGGTGTGATTAGCTCCCGCTTCCTTCCAGCTTCTTCCGGGGTAGTTGGCTTCCCTCGTGCCTGCAAAGACCCGCCTCCCTTCGTTCTCCCCGAGAATAAAGCTGAACTTTATCCCACAGCAGTAAAACTGATTTTCTAAGATGAACTGGAGAAATGCAGAAGACTTGGAGCTGTTGCTCTTACAATTATAGTTGCCTCACTGAAACTCGGATCAGTTGATCCAAGTAGAAACGGTGGGGATATTGAGACAAATGGGGGGGGGGGGCAATCAAGTGCAGCTCTTGAAATAGCTCAGTGATGATGAATATTCTGCCTCCCTCCCTCCTTCTGTCTGAATCAAATGAAGTTCTGGAAGAGAACAGATGTTGCTCCAGCGACCGTCAGGGAAGGCTCGCTCTGGAAGGGATGCACAGTTATCTGCCTTAACACCACCCTTTGAAGTGTAGCCCCCACCCACCCCGGGGATCCTGGATGTAATTTGGATCATAAACATGCATAAAGTAATTCTGAACATCTGAAGTAAAAATAGCATAATAATGTTCTGCCCGCTTTGATCCGTCCAAGTTCTAATTCAGCATTCTGCATCTTAACCTGTAACAGGCGATGCGTGTCTGTTGAAGACTGCTAAGATTCTTCCCTGCTGTTTACTGCTACCATCTTGTTCTCAGAAGCGTTTATACAATTAAATCTACTTATTCCATAAAGCTTGGTGTATGGTTTCCACCTATAAGCTCTACGACATAGATAGTGTCACCTACTCCCAAGGGAAAATGAATGAAGAGGGAGCGAGCAGTTCCTGCTGAGTGGAATTATTACGTTGCCTTTATCAGGATTCAGGTTTTTTAGAATTAATCTTCCCGATGCCATCGCTGCCAGTGTGCTTTGGCACCCATTTAAAATACCTGCCCTCTTTTTCTAAAAGTCCTTCGAATTAACTAGTTGTGATTATTTAAAGATGCTCCATTGTTCAAATTGTGCTTCCATTCTGGGTTATTGAAATAGCCAATATGGGTCTTCTGCCAGATCCTAAAAGGCAGTGGTTTAATGTTTCCAATTTGAAATTAGGCACCATATTAACTGCCATGGGTAAAAATTCAAAAGAATTTCGTGGAATCCCCTTTCTTATGTAAAAAACAGCTCGTCCCGTCCCCCCATGCTGACACATTGCATTAAATCTCCTTCTGTAGCAGCCATCCCAAGAGAGAGAGCTAAAAATAGATCATAGCGTTTTAGAGCTCCATAACTTCTCAAAATCTGCTGCGATTGCAGGAGTGAAACAAAGGAGCATTAGTCAAAATTGTTCCCCATACGGCATGCTTCAGATGAACTAGTAGTTGCACTCTATGGCTAGAAAGGATTCTAATTCTAAGAGATCTGCAGGGAGGAGAGTAGCAATCACAACAGCCACAGGAGAATTTTTTTCCCTTTGGTCAAAGGCCTGAAACTATCCTTAGTAGCGGGAATGCTGATGATTTAGTACCACTACATGTAAACCTTCGTTCTGACACTGTTTCAGATTATTTCCCCTTCTTGGCCATAAATTCTGTTGTGAGAAAGGATTAAAAATGATAGACTTTTCTGGCTCTCCTCTGCAAAAATCAAAACATTAACAAATAAATACCAGTGTAGTGAAATTAAATGGAAAATGCTATTTGTGTTTGCATGTCTAAACTCAGCAGAAGAGACAAATGCGTTTACCCTCTTGCATACAATCACAGAGAAAGGAATTAAGAATAAAAGCAGTGTGGAGCTAATACACTTTAATATTTGAGAATGATCCTGACACTTTATCTGAGAAACTACAGTCCTTGCTAGCTTTTCAGCATCATAAATAATGCTTGTTCTTGTCTATTACCTAGATGAAACGAAAGGAGGTTCCGTAATTCAGGGCTTCCCACAAATACCAGATTCTTTAGAACACGGGCGTCAAACTCGATTTCATTGAGGGCCGCATCAGGGTTGTGCTTGACCTTGGGGGACTCGAGTGGTGTGGCCAGGGTGGGCGTGGCCAGCCCGATGTCACTCGTGTTGGGTGGTCCGAGTGCTCCGCGAGAGAAAACTGGCTCCCAAGCTGCTTTCTCTGCTGCAATGGCCTCCTGCAACAGTGAGAATGGAGCTGGCAGGCGGCCCTCCTGAACTCTCTTCTGCTGGCAGAGGCACTGGGGGCCAGTGCTTCACTGTTTTCAGGGCAGTCCTGCGGGCCAGATCTAAGCACCGCACAAGCCCTATTTGGCCTGTGGGCCTTGAGTCTGACGTCCCTGCTTTAGACAATTTTAAGGGACAGTTGAATGGTGTTCGGGGGGACTCCTTGATGCCTTGAAGTCGTCTGACTGCTGATCTAAGCCAGGTGCAAGAGACCCATGTCAAGGAAAGCAGGATCAAGGATCTCCATTAAGCCTTATTTCTCCCAGATACCAAGAGCCCCAGCCCAGAAGAATGCAGAGCACCAGCGGTGAGAAGCCAGAAGGGAGTCAGGGGGGGCTGCAGGCCAGGAAAGGGTCCTAGGGAAAATGGGCCAGTGAGCTTCTGCCCAAATCAGCAAGTGGAGGAATACTTGTGTGGCATCCTGAGATACGGCGCACGGACTGATACTGACACCAGCTGCTAGTAGTGACGACAGGCGCTCGGCTGCTTTGCTCTCGTCTTCCAAGGAGCAAGTTCCTCACTTGCGGCCTGGTGTTGATTCCGTGATATCTGGGCTGGATTCAGCCACGGCATCAGGTGGAGGTGAAAGGGTGCCACAGCCAGACTGATTTATGCCTTTTGGACCAAATAGGATCTTAAGTGGACTGATTTATGACGACTCCGTTTGCTCTCTGTTGCATTAGACAGTGAAATAATGGTTTAGACAGCTGGAATAAAACATGGTATCCTTTTGCACTACATTTTTTTCTTCTTCAATATCGTCAAGCTTTTTATATAAAATCAAAATTCTGGTATGAATTTCTTGGCCCAGATAAAGGGCTGATTCTTTTGCGGTTTATCTGAAAGTGATCAAACTATTTGCTTCTCAGACACAATTCTTATGTGCTAATCTATAATGTATTTAATCAGGGTTTATTACATAAAAATTGGCTGCATTCACATAGCATCCTAAGATGAAACCCAGATCGAGACCACAGAGATTTATGCAAAACACAAGCGGGGGCCAATCAGACTATCTACCTTAAGACTGTGAGTGAAAATAGAATACAATTTTCTAATAATACCTACATTGTGTAGAGTAAGAAGGCATCATGGTAGCATACGCTTTATAGGTGTGAAAAATGATTTAAGTGGAGAAGATCAAGTTATTGGCTCCTTTATAAGCATTTTTGCTTAATAAACAGAACCGAAGAAAGTGCATGGAAAGCTGCAATCTTGATAAAAGGGTCAGATAAGGAAAAGGCCCTAATTAAGCAGCCTTTTCACCCTCCCAATTGTCCTTAAATGTTACATTGCAATTCACAGCAACCTGAGAGTATATTGTAGCGAGAAAACATAAAATGTCACTGATTCCTTCAAAATGAAGAAACACAGACTGAATCTATGTCATTGTAAGTTCAATACACTTTTTGTCCAGCTAATAGTCTGAGCAAACAAACATCTTTGGGTTCAGATATCCTCCATATTACGTATTTATTCAATTTATATAGCCATCCAGCCCAATCGAGTGACCCTGCGTGGCAAACAATCATAAGGCAATGAAAAATAGAATATAGGACAAAATTAAATAGCCACGCGGCCGCTGAGTCCAAAAAGATGCAGGAAAGTGGACTCTTCAGAAGGGCAGCCTCCCAGGCCCTGGGGGGGGGGGAGAGCAGAGTCAGGGCCACAGCCTGTCCTTTGAAGGGGGAGGGGTTTCCCAAGCTGTGGCAGGGAAGAGCCGTCCCCTAGTCTCCGCCAGCCAACCTTCCTTGACTCATGGCGCCCCCGGTAGGATGCCCGGCAGAAACCCCTAGGGAAAGAGGGCCCCCCAATGACCCGGTCCTGAGGTCACGGAGGGCTTTAAAAGTGGCAACTTTGAATTGCACACGCGCACGCACGACACACGCCATGTAGCTCCCAAAGCAGAAAAAAATGTCTTGTCTGGGATGGTCATAATTTTATGGAAGCCACCACAGTGAGAGCCTTCCAGAATGAAATTAAAACAGAGTTTTCTCAGAGGTTTTCCTCTGTTTATGATATTAATTCATTTTATTTATACAGTTTTAAATTTTAATCACTATTTAGAAATGTAAGAGAAATGGAAAGGAAGAAAAACTAAGAGACACACAAGCATCATAAGAAAAAAGTAAACATTTCAAAATAACATTAGGTATGTGCTGTATATTGTATCAATTTAGAACTTATGAACAATGTTAAATTCATTCAATATATAACGATTAATAACAATAAAAGTATAATATGAACAATAAATCAAACTGAGAATGTCTGCCTAATCTAAATCTAAGAATGCTACCCTTATTTAGCAAATGAAACAAAACCTTAGATAAGAAAGTCTTAGCTAAAAGAGCCCCAAATTTTTCTGTGTGCCTTTGACTCACGAAGAAAGAATTGAGCCTCAGAAAACTTTGGCTTTGTGCAAAAACATTAAATAAATACTCAGCCAGTCACTGCAGTGATGATATTCTACTTCTACGATGGCCAGTTCACTAACTGTCCTTTACAGATAAGTTAATATCTATTTCATGGTCATCTTAGCAGCTTTCTAATGTTAGGATAACTACGAGCTCATCCTCTGTTGTTGTTGTTTCTTCTTCTCCTTCTCCTTCTCCTTCTCCCTCCCTCTCTTAGATATGCTTAGAACAAGCAAAGTGGGAAAAATCTTAGGGATAAAGGAGTTCTACATACCATGGAATTCTGATTTTCTCCCTACTTTGCTTTGAAGGATGCTGCAAAGGTAGTTTAAAGGGATCAAAAGAGGACTTAAGCAGTTCGGCCTTCTCCCTGTTGTGAGTCAGGTGTTGTGGTGTGTGTGTGTGTGTGTGTGTGTTAAGGTTTCCTGCTTCGGTTTTGGGTCTGGGTTTTGGTCTTTCTCCTTCCCCAAGTTATTTTAAGGCCCACCAGATGACCTGATCGAGATGGCATCCAGCCTTGGAAATATATTAAGATGGTATAAATGCATCTTCATGCCACTTTTAGCAAAATGTGAGGAGACATTATGTGAAGTAAGAAGACATTAATTTTTCATGTTAATGTATTATATTGCATAAATCAATGCAGAGGTCTCCATGGAGGGGGGGGGGGGTGTCAAGATGGCAGCCACAATTGCAAGATCAAACCCCAGAATAAAAAACTGGCCATGTTCTCACAGAACACACTTCACAAGATAAATTGTCACCTTATTTCCAAACTAGACAAATCTGGGGCAGTTGAACCCAAACTGCACTGGAGCAATTGTCCTCTAACTAACTCTGAATTTGGCAAACTTTGGGAGAGCGATGGCACAAAGAGGGACCGTGGAGGAGCAGAAAAGCCAAAGTGCCCCCTATGGTTGAGCTACGAGGCAGCCACCACAGGTTACAACTCCAACCCCTTGGCTGGCTGCCCTTCGGAAAAGCTGCCGCCGCTGCTGCTGCCACAGAGCCCTCTGGTTGCACACGCAGGGCCCAGGCAGAGGAAGGGGAAAGGATTTTGCCCTGCCCTGAATGGCAGCTCCTGACCGAGTTAGCCCGGCCACCTGCTCTCGATCACCGAGTAAGGAAACACACAACTGGGTTGAGCAGGCTGTGTAAATGGAGCCACCGACTGCCGGCCTTCCTCTGTGGTGAAACGCCTGAGGTGCATGGAGCCCAAAGGAGAAGAAAATAGTGCCATTCCTCCTCTTTCACACACACAGAAACACCTATGTTTAAATTCATTGTTTATTTATATTTATTACACATTTTTCATAGCATAAAAGAACAATCAAATGAAGGAACATCCGTGTAAATTCATGTACACATTCGATTGATCTCTAACCGAAAGTCAGTTCTGGGTTCCTTCCAGTGCTGAGCAAAATGCTGAGCGGGAAGTCATAAGGGCAGCATCGTTTTTAATCTTCATGTGACTTTTTATTTAGATTTCTGATTTTCAAAATACACTCGTGAAGGCCCCCATTAACGAGGGTGCAGCTACGCTGCGTCCTGTAACTAATGTTAACAAGTCCAAAACGGTGACCGTTCAGAATTCCGGCCGCTGGGTTGGAAACTTTAGTTATGAAAGGTTCCATGCAGGTGAATCAGAATATTATTGTGTGGTTTTGCACCACGTGAGAATTCCTGCTCATCCCAAAGGAAACGTTTCCTCTAGGTTGTCTGCCACAGACAACACATGAAAAGAAATGCATTGGTTTATGTAAACTGGGTGCAGAATTTCCTTTTTGCTGGGTTTATTTTATTTCATCCAAAAGAGTCAGATGTGCAAAAGCAACACTCCTGAAATGCATTTAAAATGCAATGACTCACATTGAACCAAAGGGATTAAAAAGCAAGAATAGACAGCTATGCAAATTGAGAGGAAGACTAAAGGTGCTGGGAGGTGTCCCCCCCCCCCCGCAAGGAGAACTCTCTGTAATTGGGCTCCAACTTGGGCACTGGGGGATCTAAAGGTGGCCCAGCTGCCTGAACCCTGCACTTTAAAAGCACCTTCAAGTCACGACAATTCCAAAACCTCTCCTGGATACCAGGTTCCATGAAGCGTTTGTCTCAATGGGGGCTCCCAGTTGGAGGAATCTGACATTTTACTGAAAATGGTTCCTGTGCCCCCTTTTTCCCTGGATTGATGCTCCAGAACTTAACTCCTAGCTGCTTCTGGTATTACCTTCTGCTGTTGGTTTATTTATTTATTTTTATTTATTTCATCAAGCATGTATTAGATAACATACATAAGTATAAACATGATTTTGGATACATGAAAAAAAAAACATTAGGACAGGGATTCATGCGCCATGCCGAGTTTTGCTGGCTGGATTTGGGAGATGACTCTGCTCCTGAATGGCATTTTCCACGATTCTAAATGGGGAGGGGAAATGCAGGCTGCTGTCTGTTATAAAATACGGCTGCTCCTCCGCTTTCAGCCAAACGGAGGGACAGTGAGTCAGTAGAACAGGCAGGTGGGGATGTGGGGGGGGGGGGAGGCGTTTACTGTAAACTGATTCAGCCGTGCAAAGGGGCTGCAAAAAAGGCCCACTTAATTTTAGACTATCTCAACACAATTCCCAACCAGAGGAAGCAATCAATGTAATCACCACTGCGCATTAGTCACGCCTCAAATACTCTGCCCGGTTCAGGGTGCCACATTTTAAAGAAGGTCCAGAAAACCTGGACTTCCAGGAGCAGAAATCACTTCCTGCCAAGAGAGAGAAAAAAGAGACTGAAGAATTGAGGAGGCTTCACAGAGAGGGAGGGGGGGAGAGAGGGAGGGGCTGATGTGCTCCCATTCTTCAATAACCTGAAAGGCAGCTACAATTATGACAACATGATTGAGCACCACCACCCAAACATCACCACTAAGGTAGTTGAGTGCAATGCCACAACACAGATACCAAAGGTGGCCGTTCATCCCTTTATGCAGAGGCCAAGGGGGCCACGCACATCCGCACCATCCATGCCCACAGCAAGCGGTCAGCAGGCCAGCTGGAGGGGGGAAGCTGAGTGGTGGTGGGGGGGGGGAGTTCTCTGCCATGCTGGACCGCCGGAGGCAGAAAAGGCAGCTTCCCACTGAGCGTCAGGGCGAAAGGACGCTTGAGGGGCAGCAGGGCAACCGAGGGCCCAGAGCGGTGGCGCCCTTCCCGGGGGGCTTTCGGCGCACAGAAAACCAGCCGCCACCAGCCGACGGTTTGGTGTCCGTTCCGGCACTGAGCGGGGGCTCCCCTTATGAGCCCCTTCCTGACACGCATTTCGTGGAGATTTTCCTTAGCTGGGTCTTCCGTGTAGCCTGAAACTCCGCTCTGGGCTTTTGCTCTCCTGCCGCTTTTCTTCCCTTTGGGTGGAAAAAAGCAGCGCTGGGCCAGCGGGAGCCCCGCCGCCTTCCCCATCCCGCCCCAAGGCCACGCGCGGAAGAAGCCAGCCCCGCCAGCGAAGCGGGCGGCCTCCCCGGAGACGCCCGAGGCCTCCGCGCCGGCAAGGGGGGGGGGGCGCGGCTGGCTCCTCCCCGGCGGGCGCAGAAGCCCCCGCGCGGGCGAGGCTAAAAGCCACCCAGCGGACCCCCCGCCCGCCGTTGCCGGCGCATGCGCTGTGCGGCCGGAGCCGGGGAACTCTGGGATGTTTTCCCTGGGCTGCCTCTTTCTCCGCCAGCGCCGCAGCCGCAGCCACGGGAGGCGCCGGGCCGGCCGGCCATGGGGAGCCCCCTCGCGGAGGACTGAGCGCCCGGGCGGGAAGGGCCTCGGGGGCGCGCCCACCTGCCCCTCCGCTCTCCGGCCGCTGCCGCCCCTGCTCGCCCGCGACCGCTCTCGCCCACCATGGGCAACGAAGCCAGCCTGGAGGGCGGCGAAAGCCCGGTCGGGCTGCCCGAAGGCGTGGCCGGGGCCGCTGCCGGGGACCTGCCGGGAGACCTGAGCCGCTTGAGCCCGGAGGAGCGCCGGCAGATCGCCGCCGTCATGTCAAGGGCGCAGCAGGCGCTGCCCGCAGGAAAGACCGCCGGCCCGGAGCCGCCTCCCTCCACCAGGCACGCCCGGGGGGAGGGGGAGGCAGGGAGGGGGAGGGAGGGCCGGGTGGGGGGGAGGCAGGGAGGGGGAGGGAGGGCCGGGGGCGGGAGTGCAGTAAGCGAGGGCGAGGGAGCAGAGGGTCGCCCCGGGACGGGCCTGCCGCACGGGCCGCCTTTCCTTGGGGAGGGAGGGGGGGTCCGTCCCCGGCGTCCTTCCTCCGTGGGAAAGCCTTGCAGGGCTCCTCCGGGGTGGATGGGCTGAGCGTCGGCCTTTCTCCCCCCCCCCCGCGGTGTTTACCCCAGCCAAAATGGGAGCAGCTTCTGCTTCACGGGGGGGGGGAGGGGGTCGATTCTGGACCCGAAGCTCTGCAGCCCCCCCCCCCCCAGTTTGGTAGTGGTCTCCGTTTTTCCTGCGTTTAAGCATCCTCCCTCCCTCCCTCCCTCCCTCCCTCCGGCGCTGGGTTGCAGCAGTAGCCCTCGCCGGCCTTGGCTGTTTCTTGAGGCCGACGAGGAGGACGAAGAGAGGTTGGCGGGGCCACTGGGGTCGCTCTTCCCGTGGCTTCTCTCCCCCGCCGCCCTTCGCCCGGAGGCCGCCGGCAGCTCTCGCGGCCGGCAGGGCCCAGGCAGCTGTCCATGGTGCTGAAAGGGCCGCTTCTTCCGGGCGCCTCTCCCGCCGCTGCCCGCGGAGGCTTCTGAGTAGCCACCGGAGGCGGCCATGCTGCAATATGCTGTGTGGTGCGGGTGTGTGTGTGTGTGTGTATATGTTTATGTGTAGAGTGTAAAACGTGTAAAACGTTTTTGCCAAACTCACATTCTGCAAGGCTGACAAGGAAAGCCTTAAGTCACCATTAGATTTGTTGTAGGAATGGATATCGTTCTGTCTCAAAATCTCCTTATTAGAATACAACCAGAAAACACAGGAGATTTGTATGCTGTATTCAAAAACAGGAAAAGGCGGAAAAATGTAGGCTAAAGTGGCCAATGTTTGGTGTAAGAACAGCCTGCCACCCCTGGCTCCCCTCGGCCTGAATGGAAGGGAACCCTAAGTGCTTTCACTGCTGACACCTGTGTGGGTCCTGCTACGTCACACCAAAATGACAGCCGTGAAAAAAATGTCTGTTACACCAGGTTTGTGCAAGACACGCTTGAGTGTTACATACGGTACAGACACATGTTGTATGAGCCTGTGTGTATGTAATAGCACTTAGACTTAGATTTAGCACTTAGACTATATAAATAGTCTAAATCTATATAAGTAACATGATTTATACAAGAAAATGATGCAAGGATTGAAAAATGTTATCTGTTCAATTGATTTGCCATAACAGAGTTTGGATCTAAATTAATGTTTTTTTCCTACTGACACTGCACAGAATAATTTTAAGATTTTCCTGCATATGAAGATAAACATAATACATAAACAGATTGGTACATGTTCTCTGCAAACATGTATAGCTCTTTAAATGAAATATTTTTATACTTAGCACTAATTATCTGCCCCACTTGTTCAGTGACATTTTCTCCCTATTTCAATCTTAATGGAATTAACTCAGTCTAGAATAATGAGTTTTATGGATTGCAAACAGTAGAGAGATATCCCACATAAATGCAGCTTGGAGAATGTTTTACTTGATGTACTTAATGTTTTATATGCTCTCTAATGTCGCAGCAACTATATGCGTGGTACATCTATGGCCTACGATTTAGGCTGAATGAGATGGCTAAATCAACAGATGTTCTGCATCCTCTTAAATTAAAGCTTAGTATTCAATTTGTTCTACCTACTCACTGCCACATGCCTTGTATGTCTTGTGTTCTTTTTATCTTGACTTAGTTGACTGGAGACTTTCCCATTTTTTGTTGCATCTCAAGTTTCGCCTTATTTACTACTTTGTCTTACTTACTGCTACCAAGAGCATAAACTAATTACTAAACCATTTTTCATTCTTGTACCTATTTTTATTGAGGTTAATGTGTACCTTGGCCTATCTTTTGCAATAACTTATATCTATGCCTAAATACCTGTTGGCAGGTTGGCCTGTTTTTCTTCACTAAGAGGTATATGTTAATTAGATTTAAAAGTATGTTGACATCACTTACAATATTAATTTGTACCTAAAAACATTGTCAATTATCTCCATTTACAAAGTGGTTGAAATGCAAAATCTTTCTGCCCACCGACATTTATACAATATCAAACTGGTGCCTCATTTGGGGAAATTCATCCAGTGGGTTGAATGAGATGCATTCAACTTTATCTGTTAATTCGCAGGATCTTGAGCAAATCTAAATCTTTACAGTAAAGAAGGAGGGAGGTGCCAACATACTCAACCTTCCTGTACTCCCCTGTGCGGCTACTGTTGCTGCTTTTTTTTGTTCAGATAGTTTTCCACAAAAATGGCTAACCAGATGCTTAAAGGAAGCTCACAAAGAGGCTCTGATTCTGTAGGCAGCATGTAGCTCTTGTGCTAGCTGGCCATATGTCTGTCTAACATGTAAAGATTTGATAGCCACCATCACATCATATGGAAGTGACTTCTGTATTTCACTGTGCTCTATATGAGGAAATATTTTGCTTTGCTTGGCCTGAATCAGCCTGCATAGTATGATCCCAGAGTGGTTTTGATTCGTATATGTAATTGTTCATTTTATGAGTTAGTTTAATCAAAATTCTGAAATTGAACTGGAATTATATAGGACAAAATAAGGGTAGGCCTAATAGATACAACAGATTTGCAATAAATGAGAGAAATCTCCCCCAAAACAGATTCAGTTCCTGGTAACTCCACGAGCACAAACATAGATAGCTAGGAAACAGTATGAAAAATGTTTACCTGTGTAAAGGTTAAAACATTGTTTAATGTTGTAATAGCACAGCAAATCTCAGGCTTCATTTCTTCTAGTTCAGATTAATTAACATTTTGCATTAGGCCCAAATCCACAGTTTTAACTGTGGTTAGTTTAAACAAGCCAGCTTTGTAAATAAAGCCAGATCTGAAGGATACCTATTTCCATGAACTTAGTTGATCTGCCTAGTTCAAATGATGCAACAGCTCTGAAAAACATACCTTGGGTTTCTCCTTGTTGCAAGGAAAAGGGAAGAAGGAGAGAAATGTTCTTAGAGGAGTTCTGGGTGGCAAAGAGAAATAAAAATATAAACCAGAACCATGACAAAATAGATCAAGGACCTTACAAATGTTATTACTAGCATTAGAAGTCAGGACCTCTGCCAAGCTGTTTATAATTTTGTATCCTCAGTAAATATGTATGTGGCCATGTTGTTTTAATGTACTTTTTTAGTCTGTCCCTTAGTTTTTTTGAAGTCTGCTAGGGATGCAAGTGGTTGGTCTTGATAGCCCTAATAATCCCTTCCAATCTAAGATTCCTGATGGAAAGGTAAACTCATCTCTTTAGGATCCAATTCACAGATCATGCTAGGCCAAGACTTGCTTAATTATGGCTTACCAAATAAGCCACAATTAGCTGAATCCCCACAAATCCTAACCTGTGTTTAAATGACAGAACCTTTTAGTCTGAAGAGAAGGTTGGCTGCTTTCTTTAAAATGCCAACCTTTTGACATGCAGAAGTGTTAAACAGGTGAAAAAATATTGATAGGCAGCAAATGCCCTGTAGAGAGGCACTCTGTGTCTCCTCAGACCTAAACCATTTGGGGTATGTACACAGTTATTTTTCAGAATTCAGAAAGCTTTTAAATTACAATTCAACAACACTGTTACATGTATTAGCCAGATTAAAATACACACAGGTCAGTTGATGAAATGTTAAGAAATGCTGGTCTTTCTTGGGAGAAAAACAAAAGGAGGGTGAGTTTTTTTCAGGCATTTATTTTCGTGTAAGCAGGTTTAGTATGTGCATGTACATAAGTAGATGTGTGTGTGTGTGTGTATGTGTGTGTATATATATATATATGTATGTATGTGTGTGTGTGTACGTACGTACATACATACATACATACATACATACATACATCATACATCATACATATATATATATATACATATATATATATATATATATATATATATATATATATATATATATATATGTTTTCTGAGGTTTTCGCGGGTGTTAGTATGTAGGTCTCTAGTTGTTCGGGTTTTCTCCCGCGTAGAATTGGAGATGTCTTGGCGACGTTTCGACGAAGTCTCATTCGTCATCTTCAGGCGGCTTCAGTCTGACAACTAGAGACATATATATATATATATATATATATATATATATATATATATATATATATATACATATACATATACATATACATATACATATACATATACATCATATATATATATATATATATATATATATATATGTATATGTATATGTATATGTATATGTATATGTATATGTATATGTATATGTAGGTCTCTAGTTGTTCGGGTTTTCTTCAGGAGTACTCCTGGAAACACCAAACCTGAAGTAGTCAGCAGCAGCCTGAAGATGACGAATGTGACTTCGTCGAAACGTCGCCAAGACATCTCCAATTCTACGCGGGAGAAAACCCGAACAATTAGAGACCTACATACTAACACCCGCGAAAACCTCAGAAAACATATATATATATATATATATATATATATATATATATGTGTGTGTGTGTGTGTGTGTGTGTGTGTGTGTGTGTGTGTGGTTTTTTTTATTTGTGCTGATAAATAAATAAAGGGAGACTAGTATAGATCTATTTCAAGCTATTTAGCTCTCATCAGCTAGCCATACCCTTACTGGGATTTGAACCTGGGCATTTTTACATACTAGGCAGACTTCTTAGCCATTAGGCCACAGGCTCTTATCCGTTATCAGCGAAGCCAGGGTGAAAGGTATCTATTAGATTTTTACAACCCCTGGTAAGCCCCAATTATATATATATATTGTATTTGTGCTTTTTGTTGGGTTATTATTGTGTTTCTGCCTGGATGGTCTCTTGTGACGAGCCGAAGGACAGAGAATGGAAGTAGTGATCTTCCTCCCATATTTGGGCATACCGGGGGTTGTAAAAGAAATCTTATATGTGTGTGTGTGTGTGTGTGTGTGTGTCTGTCTGTCTGTCTGTCGGTCTGTCTATCTATCATCTATCTATCTATCTATCTATCTATCTATCTATCTATCTATCTATCTATAGGGACGCAGTGGCTCAGTGGCTAAGATGCTGAGCTTGTCGATCACAAAGGTCGGCAGTTCGGCAGTTTGAATCCCTAGCGCCACATATGGAGTGAGCTCCCGTTACTTATCCCAGCTTCTGCCAACCTAGCAGTTCAAAAGCACATAAAAATGCAAGTAGAAGAATAGGGACCACCTTTGGTGGGAAGGTAACAGTGTTCCGTGTGCTTTCAGCGTGGAGTCATGCTGGTCACATGACCACGGAGACGCCTTCAGACAGCGCTGGCTCTTTGGCTTTGAAATGGAGATGAGCGCCACCCCCCTAGAGTCGAGAGCACACATGTGCAAGGGGAACCTTTACCTTATATAAGTATGTACATGTATATATATATACATATACCTAAGATATGTCAGTCTTCCACCTGTAGAAATTTCTAATGTTAGTGTATAAGGTTCATTGGCTCTATGCATTCTATGAAATCAAAGTGCAATTTCCTTATGGGGGAATAACCCCAACTCTCTGCACTTCAAGGTTTGGCATCATGGCCATTTTCACATGGTCCATTCTTCAGGCCTTGGGATGACTTCTAGGTGGGGAAATGGGGTGGCTTGTTTTTAGAGGCCTCCTGTTCTTTTCTCCAGCTTTAATATCTGTTCCCATCCGTCCACATGGCTTCTGGTGGTAAGGAAAGTTTGAAGCTGGTTTCCAAACCTTACCCCTTTCCACTTCTGGTCATAGTGGTTTAATCACATCTGAAGTACATCTGGTTCCTTTAGGTGAGCCCTTCCAGAGACTTATCTTCCATCAGTTGACATAAATTTTATTTTATCTATGTAGACACTTTTATGTGCTTTTCTGAAGTGTAACCTTTGGTTATATATATATATTTTTAGCAAGTGGGGGCTTGCGTGGACAAGATACGTTGTGAGGGATCAAAACTTTTCTGCTCCTTAACACATCTCTTTGTGACAGATCCAATTGCATCTATTAATTCAATTCAATTCAATCTGATTATTACAGCCGTAAGGCCACATCAGGGGTGGGTTCTGGCGGCACTATGGCCGGTTCGCTTGTGTGTGTGCCGTGCCCACATGAGCGCATGCACAGTACAATGAAAACAAGTACAAAAACAAGATGGTGACGCCGCCTGGGCCACTGCCTTTTCCCGCCACCCAGGCCGCCAAACCACTAACAATATGGGTTAAAAAACCGCTATCGATAATCTAAAACGATAGCAGTTTTTTAACCCATATTCTTTTCTACGGTGTTTGTCATATTATTTTCTAGAAGGATTGTTTTTATGGTACATTGTTGTAAGTGATGATTTTGAAATAGTTATAGTGCACCTTTGTAGGATATTACTGGCTCATCCAAAGGTCTCTGGAGGAGAATGTGGCAGTCTTGCTTGTTCATTCTTCCTGCACTGGTTTTTCCTTCTTTAATCTGGTTTGGTTTACCTATGCAACAAGTAGCTTGTTTTTAATTGGTATGTGTCCTCTTCAGTTAGGACTTAGTAGTCTGTGTTTCTCACCATTGATGGAGATTTTTTAAGCTAATAATTAAAATATTTTGTTATTTATAGTTTATTTGAAGAGGGGGGGAATAGAGGGGGGGAGAGAGAGAAGAAGAAGGAAGAAGAGGGGGAGGGGGGAGGAGAAGCATTAGTTTCACACAGAGAATCCTGCCCCCCCCCCCAAAAAAAAATTGCTGGGAACTAATTTACGGGGAAGAAAACTGTGGGTCCTACAAAATGACTTTATGGCTTTAATTTCAATTTATTGGCAAGTAAAGTGGAGAAAATCGGAAGTAACTGTGATAATTGTGATACTGACTGTCACTGTACCAGCATAAGTTTTCATAATTTTGCTTCCATGTCACCCTGTACAGGAATTTTATGATGTCTACCTCTATAAATTTGATATGCAAGATTCACTAAACATTATTTCTAAAAAGGGGGAAAAAAACACTTTACAGCAACAGTTAAAATGTAAAAATTTAAATCATGATTCATTTAAATGTTAAGACAGCTTGGGAATCAACACTAGGCTGCTCTTTGTACATCTTGCAATAATATATATATATATTAAATTTTGTAAATATATGTGTTCGCTCTATATTTCAAAACTGTAGAAATGAGTTTCAAAGAAATGAAATTAATATCTTAAAAAGAAAGGCTGGTAGAATGGCAATATGCTTGTAACCTTCTTTTTATGGTTATTTTTACATGGTAGATTTCCTAAGAAGCTTATGCAGGAAAGCTATTCTTTCCCTGTATAGGCATGATATTTTTACGTAATCATGGTGAGAGGGCCTATGAGCCTTACCTTCCTGACTGGCATGAAGAAAGGCCTGGTCTACATTATGTAATGTCTTTTCTGCTCTGATCTCAAGTGTTGAAAGCAAAGTTACAATGGACGTAGTGGATTATCTGTCTCGTTCTAACAACCTGTTGACCTGGCATGCTAGTTTCTTCTTTGCAGATCATCCCTGAGATGTATCCGCTTTAACCGATCCAGCCAATAAGCTCTGCATTCAGCACTTCATAGTAGAGCCAGATATAGGGATCAAAGATCATAATTTAGAAAGAAAGGGAAATCTTTCCAAATTTGATATCCTCCCGGTGTGTTGATACTGCAGCTCTGTGAAATTTCAGCCATCGAGGGCAAAGGCTATTTCTTGCCAAGATGTTCCAGCATGAAGACATTTGCAGGGTAACCAATGTGGGAAAACTATCTTAGTTATAACTCGGTTCATATTTTTCCTGGCTATGACTGGCAGCAGTTATGTATGGAGAACATATTAACCAGTTAAAATAACTTATAAATAAATCCAATTTAGTACTGTAGGTTCCTAATATTTACACAAAAAAGCAATTCGTTTCTGATGAAGCTCTTGATTAAACATTATTGCAAGGTCACTTTATTTTTATTATTCTCAGAGCAGAGAAATTTTAATGGGTTAAATGTCATGAGTAATGCATTTTAAAATTAATGTGCAGCAGGGAATAATGTCTGTAGACACTAGGACTTTTAATGGTTGATTCTGAAGACTGAAACACGTAACTCAAAGCAGAGTAGAAGAGTTGGGGAACAAACTATTCTTCAGAGGGAGAGAGAGAGAAATGTATCTCAGCCATTCACCAACACGCTGCTGAAGAGAGCGGAATTTCACTCTGACATTTTTCCAAAATAGTGGCAGCACAGAGATTAGAATTAAAAGTTGAGTCTTTTATTGATTTTTGCTTTATGCACGTTATTAGCATTTTACCTGACATATATTCAGGGATAAAAATCTTGACTTTTGATGCGTTCCTTGCGCAATGTTGTTTCTGAAATATTACAGGCATGCACAAATTATGATCATTCATCAAGTCAGATGAAAAAAATGTCCCATCCGTCCTGGTCCTAAAACTAGACCGGCCACTTCAGTCCTTGGTTGGTGGGATTCATTTGACTTTTGAATTATATATTCATATCTCAACCACATGTGATGCCTGGTAAAAGGTTGGACAAAAATTGTCCAAAGTGAGTATTCAGTTTAGTCTTTTGCTCCACTAGGTAATCTCTTCAAGGACTTTTAAACAGTGGAAGAGTTTCTTGTCTGATGAAGTGGTGGTTGTCTCATTCACTGAGTGTTTTGAAGTGAAGGTTGGAAAGCTGTTGGCCTGAGGTCGTGTGAGGTTTTCCTGGTCTTGAAGACCTTCAAGATTCCTTCCAATCCTAGGATGAGAATTTTCCCAGGTTAAATAATATTCATCTGTTGCTGGTCCCACTAATAAACATACTCAACCCTGACAAGACCGAGTGGCTATGGATGCTGCCCCCCAAGGATAGTCCAGATACTCCATCTTTAAGCCTGGGGGGGGTGAAATCTTACACCCCTCAGAGAGGGCCCGCAACTTGGGTGTCCTCCTGGACCCGCAGCTGACACCATTTGTCAGCTGTGACCAGGGGAGCTTTTGCCCAGGTTCGCCTGGTGCACCAGTTGCGGCCCTACATGAACTGGGAGGCACTTCAAATGGTCACTCACGCCCTCGTCACCTCAAGACTTGACTACTGTAACGTGCTCTACATGGGGCTGCCCCTGAAAAGTGTTCGGAGACTACAATTGGTCCAGAATGCAGCCGCGCAAGCGATACTGGGTGTACCGAGATACACCCATGTTACACCCATCCTCCGCGAGCTGCACTGGCTCCCTATCGGTCTCCGAACGCGCTTCAAGGTGCTGGTTATCACCTTTAAAGCCCTACATGGCTTAGGACCTGGATATCTACGAGACCGTCTTCTGCCACATACATCCCAGCGTCCGATAAGATCACACAGGATGGGCCTTCTCCGGGTGCCGTCGACTAGACAATGTCGTCTGGCGGCTCCTTGGGGGAGGGCCTTCTCTGTAGCTGCCCCAGCCCTATGGAACGATCTACCCCCAGAGATCCGGACCCTCCCCACTCTCTTGGCCTTCCGAAAGACCTGGCTATTCCGGCAGGCCTGGGACTGTTGACCTCTTGAATGAGGTCCAGCCCCACTAAGGTTGAGTGCATGTTGCGTCTTTTTAACTTGCCTTGTCTCTCTATTTTAAATTTTTTAGTATTCTTTTAAAATTGTTTTTATGTAAGCCGCCCGGAGTCCTTCGAGATTGGGTGGCATATAAATTCATTAAACTTTGAACTTTGAACTATAGTGAAAGTCAGAAATATAGCCAATATAACAATATAACAATCACCGCTAATAAAATTCATCAGCCCCAGCGGGAAATGTCATATATAATTTTGCATCACCTACCTGTCACCTATCACCTATACTCTGAATTTGGAAAATGGCCTCTGGGTGTGAAAGATAAGAAATGAGAAGGACATCTTTACTTAAATTAAAACATTGAATTCATTTTCTTGTTTTGGTTTCTAATATTCAGAGGTCATTGCATTGGGTTAACTTTGCTTATATCGTGATATCTTTACAGACCTGCTCCACCGGATGGCAGTGATCACCCAAAGCAGCTGGGCAAGCCTCCAGATCCTCAGGGCAAGCCACCAGATCACGGGCTCCCTACGCTAAGTAAAAGCAAAACAGTCGATGCCCTGAAAACAGAGCAACAGGTCCCCGGAAGAAGCCCATCGTCCATGAGTTTGAGGGAATCTAAATCGAAGGCTGATTTAAAAGATGACCAGAAGCCAACTATGATGCCCAGCTTTCTCTCGGATGCCAACCCGTTTGGTGCAGTCACATCCGTTGTCAATAAATTCAGTCCTTTTGATTTGATATCTGACTCGGATACAAAGCAGAACGAAGGCTCCAAGAAAGGGAAGCCCACCCAAAGGGACCAGGAGAGACCCGAGCAACAGGAGGGGCTCTCCAGGCAGCCCCTGCAGCATTCAGCTCCCAAGCCAAGCAGTCCACATCATGGGCCCGTCAAGCCGGCCCCACAAAAGGCAGGACCTCCCACGCAGGCACTGCAGCAGCAGCAGCAGCTGCAAACTGGGGTGCCTAAGCAGAGGCAGAGGCCGGGCTCTGGCCAAGCGACAGAAGGAGCAAAGCAGCCTCCAGAACCAGCCACCTCTCCCTCCGTCCCAAAACAAGAACCTACGAAACCTGCAAAACCTTCCCCACAACAGTCGGGAGCTGAAAAGGCGGCTAGTGTGGGCCTTGCTAAAACGGCCCCCCAACCCCCCGCTCTCAAAAAGCCAGCACTGCAGCAGGGGGCGCCTCCTTCCAAGCAGAAGGCCCAGCAGCCGGAGGGCCCTGCAAAGGCCGAGCCAGCAGCCTCCAGCCAGCAACCGTTGCAACGTTCGGACGGCCCCGCGAAAGCAGCCCTTCCCCCGCCTGGAGCGCCTGGAAAACAGCCCCCCCGGCAGCCCCCCGCAAGGCCTCCCGCCCAGCAGGCTACGAAGCCTGGCCCTCCCCTGCCTGGGCCTCCCCAGCCTTCGCAGCCTGGGACTCCCTCACAAGCTGGATTACAAGCCAGAAAGAAAACGTTCTGCCCGCTTTGCACAAAGACTGAGCTCCTCCTGCAGGTCCCCCAGGAGGCCAACTACAACACCTGCACCCAGTGTCAAACTCTGGTCTGCAGTTTATGCGGCTTTGATCCTAACCCCCACATAACAGAGGTGAGTACGTTCAGGATACAAATGTACGGGCCCTTTTAAAAACAAAACAAAACACATTATTGAAAGGAAGCTAAATTTCTGACAAGTTGAGAATTTATCAGCATAGGATTAGTATTTGTCAGATGTCGGTTTGCTCCCCTGTGATCAGCAGGTTTCTGGAATGTCATGGAAGATTCATTCATTCATTCATTCATTCATTCATTCATTCATTCATTCATTCATTCATTCATTCATTCATTCATTTATTAGACTTATATACTGCTTCATAGGGCTTTCAGCCCTCTCTAAGCGGTTTACAATTTTTTTAGCAAATTGAGTCAGCACATCACCCCCAACAACAATCCGGGTCCTCATTTCACCCACCTCGGAAGGATGGAAGGCTGAGTCGACCTTGAGCCGGTGAGATTTGAACCGCTGAACTGCAGCTTAGCAGTCAGCTGAAGTGGCCTGCAGTGGCCTGCAGTACTGCACCCTAACCGCTGCGCCACCTCGCTTCTTGAGGGTTTCTCCATAACAAGACTGATAATGGCAAAATTGCTGTCCTTCTCTGTTCAAAGGTCGGTCACCCTCCCCAGCGGCTTGGGATGAGTCAGCTGGGCATGCTGGCCTTGGTGTCCCATCTGACTTGGAAGGTGCTGTGGCTGTTGCATTTTTCCTTTGGCAGCTGCTTTCTTTTTTCATACAACTTATAGATTCTAAATATTCCCAGTTTCCCCAATAATGATTAAAATGACATGTCTGCGTTTAATTTTACTTACCAGAAGGGTAGAAAGACATGAGAAGGTGCAATAAGCAGCCTTGGCCTAAGCTGGATTTGGTGAGAATTCCTTCTTTGGGTGGCCTGGAGTTGCCTCCCCCAAAGGGAACACAGATAAGCCAGATAAGTTATGCAGGTGTAAGTATCTCTACCAAAGCACATTCATTAAGCAAGGCAGCATGTTTACTTTCGTGTTTACATTACGCACCTTAGGTTCCTTGTACAACAGTTCAGAATACAGAAGAAAAACTAGAATTAAAAACAGCAATTAAAAATGTAATACAAGCAGCAGCTGGTGGTAACTCACACAAGCTGAAAGCTGACCATATATTTGAAATATATGACGTATTTGAACGGTCCAGGACGGGCCCAATCTGCAGATTACCTTCCCTTGTTTCTGCTGCCTCAAAGTATCTGGGGTTAGATCTGATAAAAGGAAGTTGACATAAAATCTGTGGGTGGGAATTTCAGAGGGAGAGACCCAAGCTCAGCAGGGCGGGAGCTCCTGAGCCATGGAAGAGTCTGCCTCATAAGGCGGTGGGTGCTCCATCACTGGAGGCTTCCCAGACTGAACAGGCCTTTATCCAGAATGGCCTGAGGATGCCTGCCCTGGACAAGAGCCAGCGGAAGGAGCCAGCCCTGGGAGTCCCTTCTGTCCGGTCCGTCTGTATCAACCAGCAAATGCCCTTTGTAGAAAGCCCGGAAGGACCACATGTGGGGCGCATTGAAATGAGCCAAAGCAAAGGCTTTGGGCCGCTCAGCCCAAGGGGTTGCCCTTGGGCAGTTCTCCCTAAGCACTGGGCCTTTAACTGAGGAGGCCCACCCTATGAAGGGAGTTGCGTGAGACTGGCAGCCATAGAAGCATGTGCGACTCTCTAGTCTGAATGGGTTTTTTATTTCTATTTCAGTTAGATCACAAAACATCTGTTTTTTCCATTCGTCTTAGCTGCTCACTGTGGATTCTGTCTTCAAGTCTGCCTGTGCCCACGGAGTGCCCTAAGCCTCTAAGGAGGAACAGGCGGGGCTCCACCGTTGGCACAAGGCGCTTGATGACCTGTCTATGCAGGGGGGCATTTGGAGTTTAAGGACATGTGTATATATTTATTTAGAAAATTTATATTGCTGCCACACGGCGACTCAAGGTGGCTTACAAGGATATAAAACCCCACATAAAAGAAATAAAAAGAATTAAAAGAAATATAATAAAATAATAACCCCATCCACCCGGCCCAGCGACAGCACACGTTCACACTAGCCAATTAATGGGCTCCAACCCGTTCTGGGTTGCCCAGGCCCACTGGCAGAACCAGGTCTTCAGGGCCTCCCAAAAGAGTGTGAGAGGGAGCGGGGCACTCTAATCTCCGGGCGGGTGATGTTCCCGAGGGAGGGAGCCACCACACAGAAGGCCCTTCTTCTGGGTCCTGCCAGATGTATCTCCCTAGGGGTCGTGACCTGCAACATTCCCTGCCTCCCCACTCTAGTGGGTCGGGTAGATGTGACCAGCAAGAGACTGTCCCTCAGACAACCTGGTGCCAAGCCACGAAGGGCTTTAAAGGTGACAACCAGCACATCGTTTTGCACCCGGAAGGAAATATATATATATATATTTCATGCCCTTGTAAGGTACTTACAAAGTTCAAATACATTCTTATGGTGGTCCCTATTTTGCCGTGTTTGCTTAGAAATCATGACCGCCTGTCATTGATGCGGTTTGCACAAGGTCATCATGGTGGTTTCCAGAAATGAAATCTTATTAACTAATTAAGGAAATTCCAAAAAAACCTGTCAGTTTCAGGCATTGTACTGTAATAAGAGGGGATAAACAATCTGGCTGTTTTTCTAGGGTGGAAGTAAGATTAAATGCAATACTTTCTAGCTATGTTGTTTGCAGATCTGCTCCAAATTTCTTTTGGATAGACTGTGCATTTTTCTGTGAAGTTAAACAAGGTCCTGTGATCTGGTTCTGCTTCCTTCCACTCTTAGTTTTACACGTTTCAGGACGGACCCAAAGTTCTACCTTTGTATATCCATGCCCAGGTTTGTTTTGGGTTGTTTATACATCAAGGTTCATATTAGGTGTTTGCATGTTAATCTGTAATCTGTAGAGACCTGCAGGAGGATTACCAGTATCTTTGCAAAATAAAATTTATCTGTTCATCTACTTGCATATAAGTAAAATTACGACTAGCAAAAAGTACTTTAATATGCCATGTATTTAAAACTGAAAAGAATTTAAAAGGAAAACTATTTGTCCGTAATACCTCTCTATCTGAATGTAACATTTAATTGTAACACCAAAAATACACGGATCCAACAAAACACTACTAGCCCTTGTCTGCGTTTTGCTCCCTCATCACAGCAGTTCTCCTCTTGCTAATTTCTGTTGTCTGCCATGCAATAAGGCTCCTGCATCCCCACAGATTTGTAAATCGAGAACTCAACTGTGGCTAAGATGCCCTTTTCTCCACCTGCTGCATAACTCCATTTCGGCTGGCCTCTTCCTTTTGAATAAAGAGCATCCTTGAATCCTTGCATTCTATCCACCAGCTTCATCTGACCAGGTGTTGGTGATGCCTCCTAAATCATCTATCTATCTCCCATTGCAAAGTCTTCCAGCTCCACTTTGTTCTGGCTGTGCTGAGGGGGGTTCTGCAGAGGCAGCGGGGCAGCTGTGGCCCTGGTCTCTTGGGCCCTCTTCTTTCCTGCATTTGTTCTGGCCGTCGTGGGATTCCTTCTCATCCCAAACGTGCCTCCGGGTCCCATTCTCAGACTCCTTGGTGGCTCCCCGTTCCTTGGGCTTCCTTCCCCTTCCCTGCACAGCCCTCACACTAAAGCTCCTAAAATCATCCCCTTGCAGCGCACGATTTTTCCAGATTTAGTTAGGGGCAGCCAATCTCTTGCTAAGAGTCTCCTGTCTCAGAAACAGGCCCCATTATTTATTTTGTTTGTAATAATTTATTTTTTACAAATTTTAAATTTCTTCTACGAACAAAGTGTTGTCCGGGTCCCCCCCCCCCCCCCCCGTTACATTATCCCTTACACAAAATTTGTTTTGCATCACATTACCATTCTAATTTCAGCCCCATTATTTTCTTCCCATATTTCCATCTTAATTTCAATTTTTCTTAACATATAGACCATATCAATTTTTCGCCCTTTCAGAAAAATATACCACATTTACCATTTCATTTTCCATCTGTTATTCTAATTTCTATATGTAGCATATATCGTCAAATCAACTTTAAAAGAAACAAACATTTTACTTAATTGGTTATCCACAATTAACGTTATTTTATTTAACTATATATCATTAGCAATATTAACATATTTCATTTTCTACTAATACATCTTTCCCTTCCTCCTTTCCTAGCCATTTTCTCTTAACTCATCTCTTGCTCTCTTTGATGTTCCATTTTTCATCAGTTTTCTATTTGTACTTCTATCCGCTACTCTAGAGTTCCTTTTTCCCCCTCTTTTATATGTATTGTATCTTTTCTTTTGGATTTTTCCTGTCATTCTCCTATGAGTTATTTCAGTAACCCTCCCTAGGATTTCTCTTTTTTGCTTCCCACAGAAAAAGGTCCCCTTATTAAAGAGTCTTCAAACCATTTTTTTTTTCTGGTTTATCAGTTCATTTATTTTGAACAAATCTCTTAAAGCATGTAATTGTATCATCGCTATCAAAATTCACATCAGTTCTCTTCACCCAAGCAAATTGCACATCAAATCTGCATCCCTAAAGATAGCAAATTCAGATCCTCATCGGCACCAGTATCAATGTTGCCTGGCAACCACGACTTGCTGGTGAAACAGAGTCACATGACGTGAGATGTTTTCTAGGGAATAGACTGGCAGGAAGTGTGGCTGATTCCATTTTAGGTCAGACAGGCTAATCCTCTCTCAGAAGGCCATAATATTATACTCCATCTGACACAACAGAAGATAAAATGTCCTTTGGCACTACAGTTGGTATATACGCTGATTAGATTGTTTTCTCTCTGATTTTCCACGTGCGAGAGCGTAACACACTTGGGTGACAAGAGGAGATGATGCGATGCTCTTTCGGTTAGAACTTGCACAGGGACTTCACCTGTTGGGGTAGCTGGCCTAATGGGAGTTCCGTGTATATGTGTACACACACATGCGTACCAGTAGTGGGTTCCGGATTCCGTTCCAACCGTACCGGTTGGAACGGGCCTGGCAGCGTCCAAATGGACGCGTGCACACACGCACAGCGCATGCATGCAACTTACTGTCCAGCGATGCTTCCATGAGCCTCCGCAATGCTCCAGATGCTCAGCGGAGCATCGCACAGGCACTGCACGTACTGTGCGCGGAAGCGCCAAAGATTTTAAAGACAGGTAAGTAGTGCTGGCGGGCGGGTGGGTCCTCCGGAGCATCATACTGAGTTGGTACCCGGTGCTCCGGGCAGGCTCCAGTACGCCCGCACCAGGGCGTACTTCCTGCAACCCACCCGCTGATGCCTGATGTCTCAGCTGATGCCTGATGTCTATAAGGGCCGTACAGGGTACTTCTTTGTCCTTATAAACAATGTTAAGGTAATGCATTTTGCTTCAATAATCTTTAGAATTTGAACTCTTCAGTTCTCCCACAGAAGTATTTGAGAGAAATTATATGCCAAAAGTGAAGAGTTTACTGGGATTTTTTTATGATGCTGATGTCCCAAATCTTGAATCAATATTGCTTTACTTACAAGTTTCTCATGCATATTAAACTACTAACTTTCTTATAAGTTCATTTAAAAACCAGAAACAGATGCTGCAAGCCTTCAAAAAATGAAGTATGCATGTAGCTTAGGTTTCAATGAGTTCCTGATTGTACCGCGTTTCCCTGAAAATAAGACAGGGTCTAATTTTCTTTTGACCCCTGAATTAAACACTTGGCCTTATTTTGGGGGAGGTCTTATTATTTTTGAGGTGCAGGAGGCGGTGAGCGTAGTCATCTCATGACTGCTGCTGCGTTGCAATATTTTCGGGGAGGGCTTATTTTAGTCCATTTGCTAAACAGGCCGATTGGGCTTATTATCCAGGGGGGGCTTATTTTCGGGGAAACTGGGTGATACGTCAAAGCTACTTGATGTGTACATTTCTGCCCCCTTAGCCAGTAGAGCATGCTGCCGCATGAAATGTATAAATTAAGTAATGTTGCAAAAGGGTAACACTTTAAATAGTATAAGACAGGTCTCCCTGGCTAGGCTGAATTGCTGCAACCGACTGTGGTGTCACGGCCCAATTTCTTCCACTGGGGTTTCTCGCTGTGCTGTAACTACAAAGCTCTGCATAATGAACCGAAAACTTAGGGAGTCTCCAGTTGCAGACAGATTCTTCGGAGTGGTGAGAATCTGACTGCCTAAGCAAACATTGCAAGGCTGACATGGCTACTGCTGATGTACGCTGGCCCGCTTATCTTCACCCTCACATCTGAAAAGCAAACGGGGTCGTGGCATTGGATTTCTCCCCCGTGCCCGCCCTTCTCCACCTCCCCTTTGAAGGGCTCTGGACATGCCGAACCAGATGAATACAATCTAGTTACATCGTTTGTCCTGCATTAATAGTTACTAGGAAACAGCAGGTCTGTGGGAGCCTTGGGATCTTGCGTACGCAGTGTATTAATTGTGAAGATAAAGAGATAACAGGGACGTTGAGTTGAGCCCTAAGAAACTGCTTTGAACTCCACCTTTCCACTCTTTGTTTAATGATAAATATATTTATAAAATTTCTGTCATGCTTCTATCTAAAAGTAGAAGTTGTAAAGGAAATATTCACTGCCCGGTAAGAGTGAAAGATTAATGGATATCGGCATGTCTATGCGTGCATGAATACATAGGTATATTCTTAATGAGAAACAGAAAAATTATAAATAATCGTATTCGGTATTTTTGGTTTGAAATCTAATTAATAAAATATTGTTAATATATTACTATATTATTACAAAGTTTTGATATATTTATCTTTAAATATAGGGTTTTCTCCAAAGTTCTTTGCTAGTGATTCAATGAAGCTAGGGATCTAGTGAGAATCTACTGGATACAGTTTTCCAGTGTTTTGTGAAAAACCTGGTACCTAACAATGGGACCTGGACCAGTTTCTCATTTGTTACGCACATTTCTGTACTCCAGTGGTCTTTACTAATGAAAATTAACATTGTCAGGTGGTCAGAAGCATTAATAAGAATGAAAGTAAAGCTTATCATATAGCTGGAAGTGACTTCATGGGTCGTCCAGTCCAACCCACTGATCTGTGCTAAAGCATTTCAGACAAATTGCTATTCAGTCTTTCATGAGGCGACCTGGTTGACAGCACTTACTGTCAGAGATTTTCCATGCACCGCTCCATAATCTCAACCATCACAATAAGCCTCTTCAATCCCAGGAAACCGGCTCTTCCCTTTGCAGGGCAGTTGCTTAAATATCCAAAGATTCTTGTCTTGTTTCCCTTCATCCGTTTCTTCCGCCTTTGCTTATCCCTTCCTCTGGTGGCCAGTCCTGTTGTCCCCTCGGGGACTTCTCTTAAATCTCATAACAACCTTAAAGGTCTTGGCTCAGACAACGGATGGTGCCTCAACAGCAGAATTGAAAGATTGAAAAATGTTTTCTGCAAACTGTTTTGACTTTAAAAAATAATTCCAAATGAATCTATTTCCACCACAAAAAAATTAGCATGGACCATGTGTCTGCAACCAATCAGCACAAATATAACAAGGTAACAATTTAAATGTAGTCTTGATGCTTTTAAAGGCATGATTTAGAAAACAGATCAGAAATGGTATCGTAAAGTAGCTAATGGGCACAGGACTGGTTGTGAGATAATTCTTTTATTGAAATGAATCTGGAAATTTAAGAAGGGAAAGCAAGAAAGTAATAAGAAAACAACAAAAAGAAATCCAATCAGTTCCTTCAAATAATGTAAAGAGAATCTTTTGGTACCGAGGAAATAATTACCTCTTGATGTTTTCTTTTCTTTTTTCCTTATGCATACAGGTTAAAGAATGGTTATGCTTAACCTGCCAGATGCAGAGAGCTTTAGGTGGGGACTTGGCTCCTGCTCATGGCTCTGGACCTTCGGTACCCAAGCAAGAATCTCCGGCCAAAGCAGCTTCTCAACCGCAGGCAGCTACCAAGAAGAAAGAAGCGGCTCTAAAACCTGACGCGACCGAGGCCTTGGAGCAGAAAAGGCCCCCGGCGCAAACAAACCAGGCTGCTCTGCCCAGTTCCTCTCCTGCAAAAGCAGAGGCTCTTCCTGCTGAACCCAAGCAGGCAGAATCCACCCCGAGGTCCGGCCAGGCCAAGCCGTCGGGAAGCGAGGATAAACAAGAGCAATCTAGTCCTCGGAAGCTCCCAAGCGACGACGCAACTAAACCGTCACCGTCGGATTCCAGACAAAACGGCTCCAAGCCTTTACTCACTCAACGTAAAGTCCTTCAGGGGTCAGAAGATGACAAGCTGTCACAGGACCAACGTGCACCTGGTGGCAAAATTGCTGCTCCAGATTGCAAAACTTTACCTCAAGTGTCTTCTCAAAAGTCTGCAACAAAACTCAGTTCTCCGCTTGGAAGCGACTTAAATGCTAAGGGCCAAAAGGAAACCGAAACAGCAGAAGCGAAAGAGCCTTCCGTGAAAACCCAGCCCCAGGGGAATCCCAAACCAGATGCCAAATCGACCCCAAAAGGCCAACAAGCCTCAGTGGGCGCCAAGCCCAGCCAAGCCCGGCCTCAGGTTCAGGCCCAACCGCCCCCAAAAGCCCCGGAACAAGCCAAGCGTTTCGGCCTTCGTGCGGGAGGCGATGCTCCCAAGCCACTTCCAGCAGCCCCTCCAGAAACGGTGACCGGGAAGCTGTTTGGATTTGGGGCTTCCATTTTCAGCCAGGCTTCCAGTTTGATCACCACATCAGGCCAGCCAGGAGCTCAGGCACCGGGACCTGCCCCTTCAGCCCCCTCCAAGCAGCCCCTTCCCCCTGCCCTGCAAAAGGAGCCCCCTCCACCGTCTCCTAAGGGGGCGCCTGCGAAGAAGGAAGCGAAGCCTTTTCCTGGGGCAGAAAAAGCCTCCCAAAAGGAAGCCAGCCAGGCGGAGGCCGAGAAGAAGCCGCTGCCTCCCCAGGCCTCCCAGGCGCCTGGTGGGGCTGGGAGAGAAAAGAGGGCAGGGCCACCACCGGAAGCACCCCAAGGGCCCCCGCCGGCCTCCCTCTGTCCCCTCTGCAAAACTGGCCTCAATGTGGGGTCTACAGACCCTCCCAATTACAACAGGTGCACAGAGTGTAGGACCGTGGTGTGCAGCCTCTGTGGATTTAATCCCACGCCCCACATCACAGAGGTAGGTAGGCACAGCTCTCTTCCCCTCCACCGTGGTTGTGATGCGTTGCTTCTCTCCCCCCCCCCCCTCCAATCCATGCAGATCAATTATTTGACCCCCTTCCTAGTCTGAGGGAAATGACTCGGGTGCCTTGGTTAAAGGTTTATTATGTACCAGTGCTTTTCCCCCCCTAGCATTCATCCCCTGTATTGCTTATATTTCAACAATGGAGCAAGTTTTAAGTAATTTATTGCTGATGCTTTATGTAGTTTATAGTGTTGGAAAGGAAAGAGGAGCAAAGACCCCGCCCAGAGTCCCTAGGGAGTGGGCGGCATACAAATCCTATTAAAGTTTAAAGTTTAAATGAAAGCTACTTTTCCTCCGCGAAGAGAATTGCTAAGCCAAGACTGAGGTGAATTTAAGGTGCGGAGAGCCTAGCGCAACCTTCCCTCTGATTTTAGGTTTCCGCCAGGGATATTGGAAGAGAGGGCTCAAACACCTTAGAAAAGAAACTTCTTGGGTATTTAATATCAAAGGGATATTAAACGCAGCCGGGTCTGTTCTGGGTTTTTGTTAGTAATCTGCAGAACTGAAATGCTAAGAACCCACTTGCTATTTATAGAAACTCACAGATGCTGCTGAATCATGTGGCTGAGGGAAGATCAGGCGTTCGTAGTTCTTTGCACTTTTTCTTCTGCCTCTGTCGAAAGGTTGTGATAGACCTCTTGACAGATTTATTTCGTTATCGTAAAAGATAATTGGATGTGTAAGCTGTGATTTGACCTTATTCCCTCATAAAAATGGCCTTCCGGCTGGCACTTAGTAAGGATGCACATGAGATCTGGGGAGAAGCCTTCAAAGCTTTGAGCATTGGTGAGCCTTTGTGATGTTGGAACGAGCCGACTGCGGCCACCCATGTTCTCTGGCTGGATTGGAGCTGGATTGGCCTCTCCGCCTCAGGCCCTTTTTTTCCTCACAAAATTCTTCTGGGGAGATAAAAAGAGAGAGAGAGGGGGGGGAGATTCCCAAACGTTTAAGCTCCTGGAGGAAAGGTACACTAAGGAATGAAGGGGAAGGGGAACACAGGTGGATGCTCCTGGCCAGCCTTGGGTAGTTGACAGCAGTTGTGGCTGAACTCAAGTTGACAAACCTTTGATTCACCGAGGGGAACTCTGCTCCTTTCTGCACTTAAAAGGAAAGGCCATCTCCCCGTACAGCTGTGCATGTGGTTACGAGACCCTCTGCTCAGCCTCCAGACCTTCTGCGTGGAGGGAATATTTATCTCAGTAGTTCTTCTTGCCTCCACGGTAATGGGTGTATTTGGGTCTTCACAGGAAAAAGCATAGCTCAGGAACTATTTATTCATCCATCGTATTTACACGGTTGCTCATCTCACAAAATGCAACTCTAGCCAGTGCACAGTAGGAAAAAAACAATAATATAAAAAACAAATCAGTTTAAAAATTAATATAATTTTAAAAAGTGGGTGAGAAAATGACAGATATTAATAACAGTGAAGCCACCTCAACAACTCACCATTCCCTTAGGGCCCTCAAGCCTGATGACATAGCTGTCTGCTCCAGTGGTGGGTTTCAAAATTTTTTGGAACCTCTTCTGTAGGTGTGGCCTGCTTTCCGTGTCCACTGGTGGAATCTCTTCTAACCGGTTCGGTAGATTTGACGAACCGGTTCTACTGAACAGGTGCGAACTGGTAGGAACCCACCTCTGGTCTGCTCACTTCTGGTTTCAATTATACATTCACACACACATTTGCCATGGAAATTAGCAATTTAGTCAAGATTGAGGAGATAACAACAGATGAGGCATGAAAACCAAATCAGATTCTCTGAAAGAAGCATGCCTGAGTGGTTAGCTTTTAATAGGAGCCTGCCGAAGACTACTCAAAATCCAGTCCAGAGTTCCAAGATATAGGTCAGCGTGTCAGAGTATTTAAGTCTAGGTCAGAGGACAAAAATTCACAATTCACACCAACATTACACCAGAGTTAGATATTAGACAGTTGATTTCAACAAGAGATTGTTGAATGTCTTGCCAGAAGGCAGGACAAGAACCAATGGATGGAAACTTATCAAGGAGAGAAGCAGCCTAGAACTAAGGAGATATTTCCTAATGGTGAGAACAATCTGTCAGTGGTGCGCCTTGCCACCAGAGGTTGTGGGTTCCCCATCACTGGAGGTTTTCAAGAAGAGACTGGACAGCCACTTATCTGAAATGATATAGACTCTCCAGCTTGTGCAGGGAGTTGGATTAGAGGACCTCCGAGGTCCCTCCCAACTCTGTTAGTCGTATGTTCTACATTTATATTTGTGTGTGTGTGTGTGTGTGTGTGTGTGTGTGTGTGTGTGAATTCATTCTGACGAGATCATGGGCCAAAGCTGTCTCTTAAATGAGGCTGTGGGCAGCTACTTTTAATCAAGGAATTTACTTCCTAACTTGGCAAAGAGCCTTGTAGAACTTCTTGGCTCTGCTCTTCGCCATAGTCACTGGGTGCTGGGGCTGCAATAAGGGCAGAGAAGGATGGTTGGTTCTCCTTATTGCCACAAGGCAGGCTTTGACAGCGGCTTTAATGCATTCCCAGTCAAATCCCAAGCGACACTCTAGAGTCTGGACGTCTCCCATTCCATTTTCCCCAACTCCTCCATAAACCTTGGGAAATGATGGCATCCACGAGAGGGTCACGTAGGCATGATCCAACCCAGAGCCTCAGCTGCCCTTCCAAGTGCCACCAGGACCTCTGGAGGACAGTGCAGCAGCAGGGCCAACCTGCAGCTCCCTCTCTCTGGTTTACTCTGGCTCCATCCGTGGCTGAGTTCCGTAGCAAAGTGAGGGCCTCTCGGAATAGAGGGCGGGCGCAGTCTGCCAGGGTCAGGCCCAACGACGAGACAGAGAGATCCGGTTGAGTCCAATCCTTTATTTCTTTACTCATTGGCCAACTGGAGCCAAACTTTCTAACCTACTAGACGTATCCTGAGAGTTTCTAGGATGTGGCTATCCTGGGCCTCTTCCTCTGTCTCCCATGCGACTCAAGACTGTGGAAGCTCTTAACCCAGGGCTCTTTTCTGGGAAACCTCTGCATTGCTAACACACACACACACACAGACACACACACACACACACAGAGCTCCTGCAGGTGCAGATTCCATCACATAATTTAAACAAACATGCTTGAACGCCACCCATTCCTTTCAGGTGAGTTTCTGCAGTTGTATATATTCTGCTTTGCTGGTTTATCAAGTAGCAACTACAGCTTGCAAGGATGTACTTATTGCCAGTTACTTCATTTAATCTCTGTGTTCCCTGACCCCTGGAGCCAGTTTCTTCTTGGCAGAAATCCAGGGCCTTAATAACTAGAAGAAAGGCTGAACTCGATGGCTAAACCCGGTTTCCTTTTTGTTCTACTGTTGCCTGGCTGTGCCAGGAAAATGGATGCGTGCTGAATTTTTGACTTGCAATAGTGTTGCAGCTGTTAAGGGAAGAGGCGTTCTGCGGTGCCAGAAATGGATGACAGTCAGGTATGTTGGCTGGGCATCTCCATAAAGGTGTCAGGCAGCCCAGTGGATTTTTCCGTCATTCTGGCCCTGGGAGAATGGATACGGCTGAGCTCCCTGGGCAATCGGAACCACCGCAGTTAAGCCAATGCTAACTCTGGCAGATACTGTAAAAACAGATCTGGCAAAGGTGGCAAGGAAACGCCCCTTCCAGGTTGGGCATGACCTCTTGGAAGTCCCATGGCAATAACCTGGAGGGACTCACCTGGCTGACAGCTGGAGACAAGCAAAGACTTTGCAGTTGCATAAGGCAACTTTCACCACTACCTAAAAGTTGGTGTCCAAGACCTTTACGGTCCTGAGCAACTGAATTTCCAGAGAGTTCAGTTTCCGAATAGGCTCCCTCCGTGCCCGAATTTACTACTACTGCCGCCGCTGCTGCCGCCGCTGCCGCTGTGGGCACTAGGCAGATGTTTGAAGGATTTGTGAGAGGTCTGCAAGGTCTCCTGTCCCAGATTCTTTGGATCTTTTAAATGTCTAGTACCCCTGGCTGTTTTTTTTTCATGCATGCTCTTACATAGGTTTGGAGTATTCTGTTTTGCTGAATTTTACATTACATTTTACACATAAATCCTTTTAGCTGTTATTACTTAGGTACATTAAATTGCAGTGCCAGATTTTTTTCTGCCCGAAGCTCACAAAGCAAGTTTTTTCTTTCTTTTAATTCCCTCTCAGCGTTTTTGCTTTTACAGTGTCACATTCACTTGGTGTCTGCTGTGGGCCCTGCCTTCAAGAGGCCATTTCGAGCAGGAAAATAATAGGCAGGGTAACATTCTCAGTTTTTACCCTGCAGAAAGAAAACAACCATTTTCAAAGACTAAAAAATGTGAAGCATGAAAAGCATATGCTGGGAGTGCTTAGCATTATGAAACTCCAAAATCAAGAGTAATCCATCCTGGGCAGTGGTGAATTGAGTAGTGGAGCCAATTAGATTTCAATTTCTGCTGGAAACGTGAACTGATTTATTTCAATATTTTTGACCACTAATGAAATCAAAATCAAGTTTCCATTATCCTCACAAATGTCCATTTTGTCTTAAAAATGGTTTTATTGTACAGAACTGTTTTCTGTCTTTTTTAACCTTATCCATACATCCTTCATTAAATGTAGTGATGACTGATACATATTTATCTGCAAGCATTCTTTTCGGCTCATATTTATTTTAATTTTTAAAAGTATTTTTTTATTTTATATTTCTTAACATGAGTTAAATATTAAACAAAAACGATTTTGGCCTAACGTTTGAATATTTTACTTGTATTTTGCCCTAAGCTTTTTTTTTTAACCTCCTGCTATTATCATGTTTTATTTGGATTGGTCAATGTGCCTATGTGGCTTCAGAATTATTTAATGATCGTTGCTGTTTTAGGCTAATCCTGGTATTTGGTCATTTGTTTATTATTACGGTTGGTCTCACGGTCGGCCATACCTTTATAGGTGGGATTTTTGCCCAACTATCGATTGTTTCCCGAGGATTTGGATAGGCAGATGTGGATGTCTGGTGTGAAAGGCCTTGATGCAGGCTCCGTGCCGCTCCGAGTGAAGCCTCCTTGGACGATTGACTGGCAGCGAGTTGGTCAGTGCTCCAATGGGGCTCCAGGTGTTTCAGGATGGCCCCCAAGGCGCCCGTGACTGACGGTGCTCCTGGGAGGCCAGGCCGAAGCCACCGCGCCTGGAGATGGCGAAGGCAGGTGAGCAGGGTGGAGGAAAGCCAGGAAAGGCTCCCTCAGGGAAAGGAGAGGAAGCGAGTCAGTTAAGGGAACGACCGGACAGATGTTGGGCCGGAGCACGTGGGAGACCCCTCCCCCTGGGTCATCCCCCTGGAGGCCCTGGAGACCACCCAGCCCCTGAGTGGATGCTGGGTGAGTGTGGATTAGTGTGTGTGTGTGTGAGAGAGAGACAGAGACAGTATCAGTAAAAGTTTGCTGTGTTTTTAAACTCACTGATTTGATTTGGGGTTGAGTGTGACAGTTCTCCAGGCCTGTGAGTGAGTGACCATAAGCCGAACCTGAGAGCATACCTGTGTAACACTACCTCCCCCCCCCCCGGCCTTTTCCCTTTCCTCTCCTCTCCTGCCACCCCCAGATGGCTGCAGCCCCCCCCCCCCCGTCCCCTGCTGTAGTTTCCAATAAAGCAGAAAAGGGAAGGAGGGTTTTGTTCCTCTCTTCCTGCCTGCCTGCCTGCCTGGGAAAGTATGAAACCGCCAGGGCTGATAAGTGGAGCCTCCACTGAGTCCTTGGAGAGTCAGTTTGAAGGGTGGTGTTGAAGGGATCGGCAGAGACCGGGGGACTGAGTTCTAGTCCAGCCTTGAGCACAAAGCCAGCTGGGTGACTTTGGGCCAGTCGTTTCCTCTCAGCCCTCGGAAGGAGGCAAACCATGCTGGGGAAAAACCATGCTAAGAAAAATGCAGGGACCTGTCCAGGCGATCTCTGAGAATCAGAAGGGAAACAAAATCTGCGAGTAGTCCTGGATATTCCTCCTAAAGCCCTGATTCCCCCACCCTCCGTTTTATCCATCTGTCTGTCCGTAAAAAACAAAACGACATTTAAGCAGCCGAGATACTGTTTTGGCTCTTTTGCTTTGTAGGAATCTTGCTCACTCCTGGCTTTTCTGGCCAAGACATAAAAGCATATTAATGGTAGACATGTCCAATGTCTGGAGAAATAATGTCTGCTTTTTATTTTTTATAACAGAGAGAAAACGTAAAGATGTATAACTCATCCTGGGTTAGAAATTACTTTGGCCTATAAACACACAGTCCAGACGTTCAGGATCTGAGCACTGGCACAAACAATAGAGTCACTTTTATAAATAAGGCGTTGCCATGGAAATGGGTGTTTCTCTACTTACTCATTGTGGAGTTAAAAGAGGAGATGACATTCTTATAATGAAATCCAGCATCATTGTGTATTGTGTTGTGGAGAGCAGGGCAGGGCAGGGTAATAGTACCCCAGTGGGACTGAACATGATTGCAGCACCTGTGTCATTTACAAAAACTGGAGGGGCCTATTTTGCTATACTTTTATACAATTAGTGAGCTGCAGGTTTTGCCCTCAGACACACACCTCCGAGCACACACACACACCTCTGAGGTGAAGCATAAAACCTCTGAGCATCAGAAATCAGCTTTTTCTCACACATCATGGTAATAATAAAGAACTCTGCAGGAAGCTAAGCTGAAATTGGCTGTGTCACTTCCAAGTTTCCAGACTTTTTCCCCCTCTAATTTGCACTATTGTACGCGGGAATCTTGCACGGGAAAAGACCCGAATACAACAAGACCAGCATGTGTGTGTGTGTGTGTGTGTGTGTGTGTGTGTGTGTGTGTGTGTGTATACGTACACATACACATACACATACACATACATAGTTTTAGGAAATCATGTGTCTCAAGATGAATGACTCCCCTTCCTACTTTGTGTACCTCATAAGAGATTGCTGGCTTCCCACATCAGTTCCATACGTAGATCTTGTCGTGACATTTTAAAATTGAGATTGATCTCTTCAGAAACCCTTTTTGAGAAGCAGTAAAGCCATTGTTTCTCGGTGCTGCTATTATCTGTTAACTCCTTCCAGATCTCGGACAGAGAGAGGGAAGGTTGCATGGAAGGCTTTTGACTGCTGCTGATTATCCATTGTCCTTGGAGAACGGCTCTTGGGAGAACAGAAAGGCATTTAAATTAATCCATTTGGAGCATCAACAGTCAATGGATTTGATGCCAGTGGGGGAGTTTCGGACTTCACTTGGTCCATTTTGCCATCCAGTTGGCTGCACATTTTGGCCCAAGCAAACTAAATGTAAAACCGTTGGAGCCATTGGGGTGAGGCAGAGCATTCAGCCCTCCGACGGAATCTCTGCAAATGTTTACTGGCATAAATAGTTGCTAGTGCTAGTAAGGCAACTGGATTCCTAAGTGATAGTCATCCAACCCTGGTGGATCTTATAGACTGTTTAATCCAATGGCCCTTTTGGTCTCAAAGAAGGTAATTACCCCCCCCTCCCTCCACCCCCACCCCCCCAAAAAAACACAGACTCAGTTTTTCACACAAGTTTTTTGTACTACAACAGCAGTCCCAAAGTGGGACCCTCAGGTCACTAACCAGCAATCCCAAATTATCTCACAACCTCCTCCTCCTCCTCCAGAACATGGCCCAATTCCCTTCCTGAAGGTATTCTCCCTCCCCCCACCCCACCCCCGTTTAAGAACCTCTGTCCCAGCCTCTTATGGTCTTTGTGGTCAACCCCTCCCCTACAAGTACACAAGCAGCAATGTTTGTAGTGCTCTCTGCAAGGGTATCTCTTGGCAGTTAAAACAGGATCTGAACTTTTGCAACTATTTAAAAAATGTCAAAAGTGCTTCTACTCCTGGAAGCTTTTGGAAAAAGAAAGAAAATGAGGTATCTTACAACCTGTTAGTTTGTGATTTACTGGCATGTGGCCAGTAGAGTAGGCTTTTGTCTTTTGCTTATATAATAAGAAAGAAAGAAAAGAAAGAAAGAAAGAAAGAAAGAAAGAAAGAAAGAAAGAAAGAAAGAAAGACGGGAGAGAGACAGACAGACAGTTCTTTAATGGTAAAGCAATCAAATCATATAAAAAGACAAAAATATCTTGGTACTCAGCTGCTTTGAAACTCATCAAATTTGGTATTCAGTGCATTGTGATGTAAACACTTGGTCCTGGTATTCATTTGTTTGGTACTTAATGCACAAGTTAGAACTTGTCACTGAAAGCTGCCTTGTGATTCACTGCATTATTCCTTATGGGAAAATTTTGTTTGTAACTCATCATTTTTGGTACTTGGCGTGTCTCCTGGAACCAATTAACAATGAGTACCATGGTGTCACTGTATAGCGTATAACAGTCAAGAATGAAATGGTCAAGAATTTCCAGTTGAAAAGAAAAATCTTCACTAAAGGAGGGCTGAATAAGGATGCCAAATAGGACCAAACCTTTGTAATGAATGAAGAGTGAATTTGTTACAGAGATTGAGACTTCACCTAAGATGAAGATTATCTTGGATAGTGTCATCTAAATTAGAATATCTTAGCCTAACTAGTGGTAAAACCCTCTGTTTTGTTCTAGACCTCAATGAAATTGTAGGCTATCTTGTAAAAGCATTATCACAGGGCAGCATTCTAGCAAATAAAAACAGAACCGCATGCTGAAACCAGATCCAGAATTTATTAGGCAAACGTAATAGGGAGCCTTCTAAAGTCTATTTAAAAAAACAACAACAATATTCTACTTCCTCTGCATTGTACTGTGTGGAGTATTTTGCACCTGGCTGATATTGAAAAACCAAACCAGGATTGGACCTGCTTAGGATACGGATAGGTGACCACAAGGCAATGCCGACTTTAGATCAGACTAGGAAGCCCAAAACATCTGTTGACTTATCACAGATGGATGAAAAAGCACTTCTCGCAGGTGGTGCAGTTGGGACGAATTTGTCTAAAGTCAGATGTGAAACTGGTCAGAGCTGATTGTTAATGGGATGGGAAATCCGAGGATTGTAGGCTGAACTGAGAAGTCAAAAAATATTCTGGAAAAAACAACACCACCAAACCACTTTCTGTATTTTCCCTGAAGTGACCAGGATCTGACCTCTTATCACCATAGCATTATAGAAAGCATCTCCTAGATGCTGCTTGTGTGGATTGATGCACGGAGAGTGTGTTTTTGTGTGATTGGCTTGGGCCATTTCTCCTCCTGCCAGCCCGACTTCTGTGACTTTGAAATGATCCCAAACCGTCCTCATAACCTTTCAGTGGGATTCCTCGCACCTGGGAGTCCTAGCAATGTTCACAGTTATTGCCATACAATAGTTAAGTGTTTTGTGGAGGAGTTAGCTATCAGGCCTGGGCTTGAGTAAACATCTATGTGGGTGTCAGTTGTTTTGTTGTACCAAAATAAACAAATAAATAAATAAATGTTGATCTGAACTGAACTGAACTTGGATTTGTTGATTAACCAGAGTAATTTATTAGTTATTTGTGTCTTTTGGACTTTTCAGGCCTAGGTTTGCTAGACTAGACACAATTATCTGTTACTTATGAGAAGTTAAATTAGGGTTTTGCCATTTGCAGCAGTGAGTGGATTTCAAAGCAAGTGACGATCAACTGATGTTGCTCATCAGTTGTGTGTTTTAAAAAAATCTTGTGTAAAAAAAGGTTATGAATATTTTGAGGCATTGAATTGATTTGTTTGAAAGTATGATAACTCCCCCCCACCCCCCCGGGAAGAGAAAATTTCATGCCCAGCAAACCAGGGAGCAACTTCCCCAATTTATGTTGTGATCATTGTGTGGACTATAACAAGCCCTTTCTAGCCTCCTGTGTCCCCCATAAGCCACAGCATAGCCTCTTTATGCACATCGTTGTCATTGTTGCAGGGAAAAGGTTGATGGAAAAAGTGTAAGGTTATTTGGTAATTATTTAAAAAAAATAGTTCTGTATTGCTGCACTTTAGCCCCGCTTAGTATTCAAAGAAAATCGCTTCATTAAATCAGATCCATGGCATGAAACTTCACAGGTCTCTGGAGACATTCTATTTTTAGCGCTTTTGGTCTCTCTGTTGCATTTAAATATCTCACCTATATATTCAGCTGAAAATAATCTGGGTGTTTTTGTAGGTGATTATGCACTTAGGCTTCAATTCCACACCAATAGAAGAAGCCAAACACAAAGAAGACAAAGAAGACGAAGACGAAGACGAAGAAGAAGAAGAAGAAGAAGAAGAAGAAGAAGAAGAAGAAGAAGAAGAAGAAGAAGAAGAAGAAGAACCAGCCTTCCTTAAACGTTCAGACAGCCAGCATCTAATGCCCTAACAGGAGCTGTGAGGCATAATGTGCAGGCCACTGTACAGAGCAGAGCCAAATCACTGTCTGTTTGTGGCAGATTGCATGGGAAAGACAAAGACAAAGTAATGGCTAAACATACATTATTTTTATCCAAATATTAACCCTGGAGCTGGTAAAGAAGCCCCCGGTCGCTCCATGCGCTTACCTGGGTCATTTGGAGTTTCCTTATGCAGATTCCAAAAACGAAATGGTTGCCCCAGAAGGTTAAACGACCCTCCCGCACCCCAGCCCTGGTGGGGGAGACTTCTCTGAGAGTGACTCTCCCTCCGGGCTGCTACGGGCAGCCTCCATGCCCAAATCCCTGCAATGCTCAGTTGGCCCTCAGACAACTAATCCGTGCCATGGAGATCCTCTCCCAGGGCCTGATCCCTCTGTGTGTGTGTGTGTGTGTGTGTCCCCGGATGAGGAAGGACAGGATTTGCCTCGACCCGAATGAGACTGAGCAGCAGTGGGTTTTAGGCCTTCCCGGTCCCGATGCGTCCTCCTTAGGTCCTCAGTGCCTGAGCCTTGGACCCCAAGTGTGGAGCGAAGTCTGCTTGTTCACTTATGCCCAGGGCTTTTTATGATTCTGCAGATACCGTGCGTTTTGCTTCCTGTTCTATTTTTTATCGTCCATATTTTCATCTGTTTGCCTATTCATTCGTTCCGTTTACATATCCACCCACCTGGCATTCATGATCCTGGGATGCTTACAGGCAGTTTGTTCCTAAGGTGGTAAGCCCCGCCCAGCATCATTTTTTTCGGGGGTGGGGGGTGGGGACAACAACAGAAGGGCAGCTGTGTAAGTCAAATCAAATAAGCTATAATAGACTAACCAAAGTTAAAACACTGTAAGGCTGTTTATATGTAATATAAACTGTAAAATTTTAACGCTGTAGAGGTGGCTGGTGTTTATAGTAGAAAAGCGGAAGGAAGGAACTTCCCTTCTGAAGGAGCCCTCATGCCTCTTCCCCATTCTTCCAGCCTTCCCAGGCTTAAAGATTATTCTGCCAATGCCTGCTGGTAAAGTCCATTGCTCTTACGTAGCTGTTGCAGAAAAACAGAGCAGTAAAACAAGGTTACGGTGCTATGTTGGGAATCCTTCATTGTTACCCACTCAGGGTAGAATATAGCAACCTACCACCCATTACAGAGAAATCTGGTATTGTTGTTATCCAATGTCCTAGTGGGTTGGGTTTCTTGCTTTAAAAAAAAAGGGTAGGAGGATGGGCTAGGGAGAAATTAAAGACTAGACCTCCCCCCCCTCTCTCTTTTGTGGGAGGGGGGTGTTACCTTTGAATCAGCTGGGGCTGCGGGGCAACTTAAAATCTTTGCCTTTTTTTGGTGAGATTTTGGAACGGGTTCACCCTTGCCTCGTTCCTGGGGGCTGAGAGTGAGTGACTGGCCCAAAGTCACCCATCGGGCTTTGTCCCTGGGTGGAATGAGAATTCGGTCTCCTGGATTGTAGCCTGATGCCTTTACCACTAGACCAAAATCATTTATACGCCATCCAAATACCTCATGCAATTCACACAACAGTTTAACTGGGTTTGAAGTGGGGAAAAAAAAACCTTCAGAAGAAAGCAATGGCCGATCACTTTCATAACAAGATGTCCCAATTGCTTATGCGGTTCAACTGGATTCTCTTTTAATCCAATAACAATGGATTTCTTTTACCTTTTGTATGTTTTTCTCATCTCTCAGGTTTGATATGCTTATAAAATGAAACAGTAGATCCTTATGGTTTTGAACTTGGTTATTTGGGAAAGAAATTCCAGGTTGTTTCCAATAGGTGATTCCCTCTAATTATCCATTTTGGGTTATTCTCTGAATTAATATAATTTTAGTAATTATATAGACATTACTCCTGTTTATGAAATGTAACTGATTATACATAATGCATATATATGTATAACCGAATTGCTAAACTTATATATTTATTAAGCAGCATGTGCTTCTTACACGCTACTCAAAATAATAGCATGGTTAGGTTTACTAAAGTCCATCTTGAATTCACTCATGTTAATTTTCTGTAGTCCAATTGCAAAAACTTTCACATAGGCAAATTCATGAAACGTGGGAGTGTGGCGGAAGCTTTTTGTCTCTGTCCATCTTGGAGAAATTCTTTCTATCAAACCACTCTTTTCTGAATATGAATAAAAACCAGGAACCTAAGGGAAAGTCTTGAATCAGAAATATTATTCATGACAGGAAAACATGGAACACATTAAAGCAACATGAGCTGCTCCTGAAGGCATAGAAACAGAACTAGGTGAATTTCCATAGTTGGTTGTTGGTTTTTGAAGGGAGGGGGGGGGGAAAGGGAGACATTTTGAGACATTTGAGCAAATGCCTCTTGATTTATTCTAAGGCAGCTTCTAGAAGAATGCACCGTCATTATCCTGGCAAGCTTCTGTATTGGAAAAGAAATCTTAATTGTGGTTCTCTCCTAAATGCAAAAAGGGACATGGTGGCTCGATGGCTAAGATGCTGAGCGTGTCAATCAGAAAGGTCGGCAGTTCAGTGGTTCGAGTCCCTAGGTTCGAGTCCTTATGTCCCCCAGGGTGAGCTTCCGTTACTTGCCCCAGCTTCTGCCAACTGAAAGCAATCCGAAAGCACGTAAAAAATGCAAGTAGAAAAATAGGGACCACCTTTGGTGGGAAGGGAACAGTGTTCCGTGCGCCTTCAGCATTGAATCTGTAGCAGCTCCGGCCCTTTGGAACGAACTTCCCGCGGAGATTCGGACCCTCACCTCTCTCCAGGCCTTCCGGAAAGCCATCAAAACCTGGCTGTGCCGGCAGGCCTGGGGTTGATGAGTTCCCCTCCCCTCTCGACTTGTATGGCTGTATGACTCTTGTGTATTTTAATTACGTGTATTGTGTTTGTATCCCCTTTTCCCCTTTTGAGTTGTTCGCCGCCCTGAGTCCCTCCCGGAGAAGGGCGGCATACAAATAAACTAACTCTTAATCTTAATCTTAATCATGCCGGCCACATGACCACAGAGACGTCTTCGGACAGTGCTGGCTCTTTGGCTTTATAACGGAGATGAGCACCGCCCCCTAGAGTCGGGAATGACTAGCACATATGTGCGAGGGGAAACTTTACCTTTACCTAAATGCAAAAGCTTTTTGCCAAGGGACTCTACCCTGGGTCCAATCCTTGTGCTGAATTCTATGCTGTATTCTAATCTTAACTGTAGAATATGAAATACGCAAGGGCCACCGTCACCACTGCGTAAGCAATGGTACCATTCTAGCAGAAAGAAGCGAGGAATACGATAGTTCATCTTGCTAAGAGCCGGGCTGAAAGCAGTCGCTATTGAGGTAACATGCATAGTTGAAAAGAGTTTGTGTCAAGTATGTTACCTTGTTTTTAAAGTCAGGATGCTGTTTAGAGTTGCATGTATCAATGTTACTATTTTAGTGAGATACCTTTTTAGTAATGTAACGCCATTCATTAAATTCCAGGTCCAAGAATGGTTATGCCTAAACTGCCAAACTCAAAGGGCGCTTTCAGGACAACTTGGGGAAATGGAGAAAATCACACCTCCTATGTTTCCAAAATCCCCCGTCAGACCATCAAATCCGGTCCTTCAGAGTCAGTCCAAATCTGCTGAGTTGCACCAACAGCAACAGATTTCAGCAAAACCTGCCCTGCGCTCTGAGAAACCAAAGGTTGGTTCAGAAACCCAGAAAGAGGATCCGAAGGTAAAGAAGGAGACACTTTCAGCAAAGACATTTACTGGTCGGATCCAAGAAGAAATCTTTAAAATTGATATTTCAAAGCTTTCACCAGGAAAATTAGCAAAAACAACATCTGTTGATAGAATCATTCAAGGAATTTCAAAAGAAGATTCAAAAGCAGAAAAGGAAAAATTGGGAAAATCATCATCTGCTGATCAAATTCTTAAAAATGAGTCAAAACTGGCTACAATTGACAAGCGTTCACATGATAAGATAAGCATGGAAGATGCAAAAATACCTCTGTCCGAAGACTCAAAATATCAACCGGTGAAACTGGCCAGAGAGGAACTGCAGAAGGAAGAGCCAGCCACTCAAGTCAAATTGCCACCTGCTGATCAGAGTCAGGTGGATCCGGGGACCTTGGAAAAAATACCATCGGCTGATAAAATCCCGCAAGACGTTCAAAAGCCGGATCCAAAGATTTACCGGGACAAAATGACAAAAGTAGCCTCAGATGGCGAAATTGTGAAAGTTGAACCAAAATTTCAGCAGGCAAAATTGGCCAAGATACTATCCTCTGATCAAATTCAGAAAGAAGATTCAAAACGAATTCCGGCAAAAATAATGAAAACGGCATCCGCCGATCAGCTTTTAAAAGATTCTGTGAAATTTAAGGAACTAAAAGAAGTGAAATTGCCCAGGGTGGAGCCAAAGTCTTCCGAGACAAGTAGTGGCCAAAGGCCCCCGCCAGAAGCCTCAGACCACCTCCCCACAATCGGACACGTACCAGAACGAGAGCAATTGTTCGAAGAAAGGCCAGAAGCTGGAATGCATGTAGAAACAAAGCAGAAGGAAGAACATCCCACGATCCCATCAGAAACCATTTCAAAAGCTGATAAACTACCCAAAGATCTACCCATGTCCTTACCAAAGTCTTATCCTGTGGAGACGGTGAGAGACAAAACGGTAAGTGCTTGACATTCCTCTCCTGTTAAGAATTGACAAAATCTATTTCTATGTCATGCCAGAAAAACGATTTGGAGATGTTCGTAGGAGCTGCGCTTGATTGAAGGAAGTAATTTACAGCGGGTGGCAGCACTTAGTGAACCTTGGCTGGTCTTGAAAAAGCTAAGTAGAGTTAGAGACGGTTAGTTCCTGTATGTAATCAGAGAGCAAGCTCTCCTCTCCTGCAGCACTGACGCCGTTACCTAACTGAGTAACAAAACGTCTGCAAGGAAACAGCCAAGCTCAGAGAGCACTAAGGACGCACAGTTCAACCCTAAATTATAAATATCCTATTCTGTTGGTAATTCAAAACAGCTGTGCACTCTTCCAGCAATTTCTCATGTATGTTGACCTCAATTTCAATTGCACCTTGCACAGTATAACTTCTGCCAAGTGGCACCATTTTTATTTTGTAAAAAAAAAACAGATGAAACCTAATAATTAAATAGTTCTGCTTCTCCCTGTAATTTTTTTACCTATAGCCAATGTCTCCAACTCACAGACCAATTGCTTGCTGACCTTCCTCTTGTTCCACACAACCTTTTCTGTTGTTAATTTTGGTGTATATTGCAAGCCTCGGCCAATTCTGAGCCTTACCTACAGATTTGGACTATTCTCTAATATTATGCATATGTTATATGCTTTTCCTTCCCTTTGTAATATCTATCCTTTTTGTTTCACAGCTGATCAGAGAACTCTGTTCTGTGTTTCATCTCCTACTTTATTTTCTCCGTAGTGTCCCCTGTATTTGGCCTGTGATTGTCTTGTTTTTGAGGCCATATTTTTGTGGGAAGGATTTTCATTCATGGAATCCTTACTGATCTCCCCTTTTTAAAGTCAGCTATTCTGAAATGTAGAATACTAACTTGTTATGAGTCAGAGGCATGAAGGACCTGAGAACCATCAGCCTCAGGAACCAGCAGGCACCCTGGAATAAGTCAGTGACATATTAAGTGTTGAATTAGATTGTTACGTAGAACATATTTTATCTTCATAACAACTTTTTAGAAAATAACCAACTAAATTAAACTGAACCCATAGTAAATTTAAAGATTGAAATAGTTTTGACCTTCACTCTTCTTCATGCAGTCTGTCTTCCCTGAAACGTGTTGTTTTTTATTAAAGATGTTTGTAGTGTTATGCAACTTAAAGTATTTTTATTAACTGAATGTGCACCAAAATATTCTTATACTACCTGTTAAATCTAAATAAGATGCTGGTCCCGTTAAATATAGCGCCACACTTTAAAATATTCCTGAATGATATTGAGAACAAGTTATTTTCTATTTAATTGGGGAAAATATAAGTTAAGTGGTATTTTATATTGCTTAAATGCAAAATTAAAAGTTCTACCTTAACCAAGTTTTGTCACTCACAATGCTTTCTCTGGGTTTTCAGAATCACAGTTATACTGGTTGGTGAATTTATTATTTTGTTATCTTGAAAACCTAAATCCTAATATGTCTCTGTATGTTTGTGTATGTTTTAGGAAAAAGAAGATGACAAATCAGACATATTAAGTTCTCAGCAGCCCAAAAGCCCTCAAGGCTTGAGTGATACAGGGTATTCCTCGGATGGCGTCTCGAGTTCCCTGGGTGAAATTCCAAGCCTGGTTCAGGCGGACGAGAAGGATGTGTTGAAAGAGTCTTTTGAGAAAGAGTCTCTGTCACAAGGGGGCAGCCCGGCTAGCCCTTCCGACCTGGCCAAGCTAGAAAGCACGGTCTTGTCCATTCTGGAAGCTCAGGTCACAAGCCTCCTCGTGGAGGAGAAGTCTGGGAGGAGCAAAGGCCTTTCAGCTGAGCAGGCAAAGGTCTCCCGTGAAACAGCCCTCTTGCCTGTCACCTCAGAGCCATTCGGTTCTGAGGAAGGAGGTTTGAGAAAACTGAGCCTTCAAGATGAAGGAGACCCAGAGCAGGGCAGTAAGGAAACTTTGCCCCCTCAGAAAGGGCCCAGGCAGACGGCAGGGGTGGCAGAGAGCGCATCAACCAGGAGGCCGCGCTATGACTCTGTGGAGGACAGCAGCGAGAGTGAAAACTCCCCTGTGCCGCGAAGAAGAAGAAGGCAGACCAGCGCCGGCTCCTCAAGCAGCGATGACGAAGGCAAAGCAGAAGACAGTCCAGGTTCAGGCGATGACGAGGATTTCATTCGGAAGCAAATCATGGAAATGAGCGCGGATGAAGATGCTTCCGGTTCCGAAGATGAAGAATACATCAGAAAACAGTTAAAAGAAATCGGTGCAAATGAAACTCAGAAGAAGGAAGAAGTTAAGATCAAAAAAGGAATAGGTGGAAAACACAAGAGGCTGTCGCGTAAAAGTAGTGCAGGCTACGAAGAGGATCCTGGAAGGCGCCATTCTTGGCACGATGATGACGATGACGAGGCTTTTGATGAAAGTCCAGAACCAAAATATAGAGAGACGAAAAGTCAAGAGGGTGAAGAAATTAGTGCCACCGGAGGTGGGGGTCTTCGCCGCTTCAAAACGATAGAACTTAACAGTACAATTACAAATAAATTTTCTGAAGGATCAGAAACACCCAAGAGATGTCTATACTTTGATGAAGAGCCAGAATTAGAAATGGAGAGCCTTACAGATTCACCAGAGGACAGATCACGGGGAGAAGGATCTTCTAGTCTGCATGCCTCCAGCTTCACCCCAGGTACCTCTCCTACCTCTGTTTCTTCCTTCGATGAAGACAGCGACAGCAGTCCCAGTCACAAGAAGATGGGGGGAGAAACCAAGCAGCAGCGTAAAGCCAGACACCGGACACACGGGCCTCTTCTCCCGACGATTGAGGACTCTTCCGAGGAAGAGGAGCTAAGGGAGGAGGAAGAGTTGCTGAAGGAGCAGGAGAAACAGCGGGAACTAGAACAGCAGCAAAGGAAGAGCTCTAGCAAGAAGTCTAAGAAAGACAAAGACGAGCTCAGAGCCCAGAGGAGGAGAGAGCGGCCGAAGACACCACCCAGTAACCTTTCTCCCATCGAGGACGCTTCCCCAACCGAAGAACTGCGCCAGGCGGCAGAAATGGAGGAACTGCACCGGTCTTCCTGCTCTGAGTATTCGCCGAGTATCGAATCTGACCCTGAAGCTTTTGAAATCAGCCCGGAAAAAATAATAGAAGTGCAGAAGGTTTATAAGCTGCCGACGGCTGTCTCGCTCTACTCTCCCACAGACGAGCAGCCCCTCGGAACGGCCAAGCCAGGGAACAACCAGAAGGCCCTGAGAAGCGCAGAGGAGGTGTACGAAGAAATGCTGCAGGCCTCTCAGGTGGCCAAGCCTGTTTCAGATGACAGCGAAAGGGAAGAGGTCTTCGAGAAGGAGCCTCTCTATGGCGGCATGCTCATAGAGGACTATATCTATGAATCGTTAGTAGAGGGTGCGTACAGTGGGGAGTCCAACCTCATTTCAAAACAAGAAGAGTGTGAGGAATTTAGCCAAGAGGAAGAGCAAAGCCGCCCCTCGGAGCACATCTATGAAGAATCTATGCACAAACCCATTGATAGGCAAGACACCTACTATAGGATAGAGCTTTTGCATTCAATTATGCCTCAAGAAGACATTGTCTCGAGTTCTTACATCATGCCAGAAAGTCATGAAATCGTTGTCCTGGACAGTGGGGCACCATCTTCGACTGATGAAAAGCAGCTGCTAGATGCAGACGCGGTTTATGAAGAACTGATGAAGCGGCAGGGAATACAGCTGACCCCGGGCTCCAGCCCTACTCAGCCATCCCCTGAATCAATTTCCCTCACAAAGAGGAGCCTGTCTGGAGAAGCAGGAGATAGTAACTCCCTAGTTTCGAGCACTTCTTCAGCAGTTTCAGACACAACGTCAGTGAGCCCCGTGGCGCTGCCCATTCCAGATGTTAAAATTACCCAGCACTTTACAGTTGAAGAAACAGAGGATAACTATTTTACTGATTATGCCCGTGAGGTGGAAGAAATTATTTCCCAGGAAACGTCCATGTTGACGGAGTCTGAGGCCTTAGAAAGTGCCACCCCTGTTTTCCCATCGGATACATGTTCTCTCACCTCTTCTACGTCTTCCGTTTACACCACTGGCACCCCTTCGCCTGTAGCTGGATCGGACGGCCTTGCTACCATTTGTAGAGACTCAGTAGATGCTCTTAATGGACGATCAGATTCAGACGGGGTCGTTTCCATGGCACAGGCTACTGCAGTCTCCCAAATTGAGGACTACGAAGCCCTTGCATTATCCCCCAAGGAGGCACTCAAAGCCAAAGATCTGACTGATGCCAGTCAGGGGTCAGGTACCTTTCCTGAAACCGACTCCTTTGTATCAACTTCTGTGGAAACAAAACCCACAAGTGTCGTCCCTGCTGCCTTGGCAGAAGATGGCAAAGCTGGAAGAGAGATGGCAAAGTTTCATGAACTAAAGAGACTTTCTGAAGATGAATATTCAAGGATTTCCATTAACGTGGCAGGAATAGATGCTGTGTCTGACCAAGAATTTATCTCCATAGTTCCATTATGTACTGTTTCTCCTGTTATCCCTGAAACTTCTCCAGCTTCCGTTGCTAGTTCCCAAACATACTCTTTTTTGGAAAGGTCTCTTGTTCATCCCTCCCCACCGAATGGCCCTCCTCCACCCCCGCCTCCCCCTCCACCCCCGCCCCCACCTCCCCCGCCCATTCTACCCAAACCAGCCATTTATCCTAAAAGGAAGCCACTGGTTAAAACGGCAATGACCACAGTTCCCACCATGATACCATCCATTAGTACTGTCAAGGTAGGGGAGACCTCTGCTATAAAAACTAGTGTGTCTCCTGTCACAAAAATATGCACACCAACCCCGCCTCCCGTCCCCCCTAAGCCAGCTTTAATTCCAGCAGGGCTTGTATTCGTGCACAGACCTTCGGAAATAATAAAGCCTCCTATTGCCCCTAAACCAGCCGTTCCTCAGCTACCCGTGTCCGTTTATAAACCAACAGAAACACAGTCCAAGCCAGCAAGTCTGCCTTTTACCAGCCCCATGACTCTGAACTTGGTTTCCCCTTCTGAGTGCAGATTGACCTCTCCTACCTCCCCGTCATTATCCAAATCCTCTCAGGAAACCTATGTTGTTATCACGTTGCCCTCTGAGCCTGGGACTCCAACTGAATCCATTACCAGCCAAGCCGTCAGCCGTTGGCCTGCGGCTTCCCCCTTTAAGGAACAGGCTCCAGAGGCTGTGCAGACATTATTCATGCCGCCTGTAAGTTCGCTGCAAATGCAAAGTGCAACGGATCAAAGCAAGAGAATCCCGGATGCTTTGAATGCTGCTGCATCTATCCCTACCAGTACTACTGGACAGACAATTTTTGGGATGATGCCTAAGTCCACCACAGAACTAATAACATCGGGGATTGCCAGGACTACTGCGTCTTTGGTAAAAAATGCCAGTTTAGATAGTGTTTCCATAACGATGCCCCCAGACATAGTTCCTGTGGTAGAGAGAACTAAATACAGAGAAAACGGAAGATCCCGTGTCTTTGGGGACATCATGGATCTCCGTACCTTGACTAAGGCTAGCATTGACAGAGCAGATAGCTGTATGGACCTATCTGCCACTCCCACAGATGCGAGAAGACAGACGATGGCAGGTGACACTTCTGGGCAGTGGGCGAGCACAGTTCAGCCAGGGATCATAAATCTCAGCACTGTCTCCATGGTCAGCCTCTCTTTAGCTCCAGTGGCTGATGCCGTTCCAGCGGCGACCTGTGCCTCCGCTCTCAGTTACAGCGCAAGTATAGAAAGCCTCATAGACCTTGGCCATGGAATGGCAACTCCACTTCAGTTAACAACATCAAAGCCTTTTGAGCCCGGTCCTGGAATAATGGGGAGCCAGGCCCTCTTTTCAGGCAGAGAAGATGCTCCCATCAATCTCTCCCTGGGTACGCCAGCATCGGCACTCGCCTGGGCCGCCACGAAGGCTGCAACCGCACCTCCGCTTGGGGTAACTGACGGCATCACTGCTTTTCCTGCTATGGACAGCGGGGTAGTTGACCTGAGCACTACAAAACCCTACAGAACAATGGTGACCGTTGATGAGACGACTTCGGGGTTTTTTACAACTGTAATAGAAGACGATGAAAAGCCTGTAGATTTGACTGCAGGGAAAAGGGCTGTTTGTTGCGATGTGATTTACAAATTGCCATTTGGGAGGAGCTGCACCGCTCAAGCCCCAGCAACCACCCTCCCGGAAGATCGTTTCGGCTACAGGGATGACCACTACCAGTATGGCCGCTCGGGGCCCTACGCTTACAGGGGGGCTGGGGGCATGAAGCCCTCCATGTCAGACACCAATTTGTCTGAGGCCGGGCTCTATCCGTATAAAAGCAAGAACGCCTTTGAGTACCAGGTTGGGGCGGCTGATCTAGCGGTAGACTTGACTTCTGGGAGAGTTACTACAGGTCAGTATGACAAGACGCTGGACTTTTCTTGGAAACTTAGTAACAACATTGCTCACCTCATTTCAGGATGATTTTTGCCTCTCTCTTTTTTTTTTGCCTTTCCCCTTTTGTTTATGTTCCACACAGTGTGGCAAATTTTGTTGGAATTTACCCATGTGTTTTTTTCCCCCCAATTTTCATCAGTTGTTTTTTGGAAAGAGCCGCATGTACCCGCATGCTCAGAAAATGTTCTTTTTTTTCTTCCTCTCCTGCCCAATAAAATGTTGAAGATTTGCATGCAGCTCCTTCCCGCTTTATTGCTCATATTTATCACTCATCTCTGTAGGCTGCTTTTCAGAGTCCAAACCAAAATTAAAGATGGCGATTTGGGGGAATGGACTATAACTTTCCCCTATAATTTCAGGTGAAATTATGGATTATTCAAGCAAGATTTCTGATCCCTATCCAGAGAGCCGGCATGTGATTTCTGGCATTAGTGCACCTCAGTATTCCCAAGCAAGAATGGCCTCCTCCTTAGGAGCCCCCTATGGAAGTGTGTTGAGATCCTCCAACGGGGTGGTTTACTCCTCAGTGGCAGCTCCGATCCCATCGACATTCGCTATCACCACACAGCCTGGCTCTATTTTCAGCACTTCAGTCCAAGAACTGTCTTCTCTTCATGCCGTTGATTCAGTGCCTTCCTTGCCAAACTTGCCACAGAGCCAGGCACTCCCAAGATCATTGCAGTTTTTGACAACCGTAGCTTCTGAAAAAGACACCTCCATTGCTGACATTGACCCGGGAATACAGCCTCTCCCTCTAGAGGCCACTGAGCCAACGCTGCCTGTCTTCAGTACAGCTTCTGAAGCCTTCCTAGATGAAATTGAAGATGAAGGAATTGATCCCGAAGAAGACAAGCAACAGCATATGGACATAGAACGTGAGCTTCTGGAGCTTGAGAAACTGAAGCAGCAGCGCTTTGCAGAAGAGCTAGAATGGGAACGTCAAGAAATACAGAGGTTTAGAGAACAAGAACAATTCATGGTTCAAAAGAAGCTCGAGGAACTGCATTCCATGAAGCACCACCTTCTCTATCAGCAGGAAGAAGAGAGGCAGGCTCAGTTCATGATGAGACAAGAAACATTGGCTCAGCAGCAGCTGCACATTGAACAAATCCAACAACTTCAACAGCAGCTTCACCAGCACTTAGAAGAGCAAAAAATCCACCAGATGTATCAGTATAATTATGATCCTTCTGAAATGGTGTCCCCCAAAACGACCACCGATCAAGTCCTCCTCGATGGCCAATATGCTGCAAGCAGCCAGTTCTGGCCTGGGGAGGAGGTGATCACCACTACCTCTGCCCTCCTGGGGATAGAAATTCCAGACAGCCAAGGCTGGTACGCTGTCCAGTCGGAGGGCATGACTCCGTACGTTCCCAAGCCAGGGACGTTCAGTTCCGTTTCTGAGCTATCTCTTAAGGATGTGGATGTGAGAGAGGAAAAGCAGCTGAAAAAGAAGAGCTCCACACCAAAGCTGCACGGCCTTTATGGGGAACACGATGAAGGCACCGAAGGTGAACCCAGGGGCCTTAAAAAGATAGTGGAGAGCGGCGTCCAGACGGATGATGAGGATAGTGCAGACTTAGGCTATGCAGACAGGAGACGCAGAACCAAAAAGAGCGTTGACACAAGTGTCCAGACGGATGATGAAGACCAAGATGAATGGGATCCCACCAACAGATCAAGAAGAAAGGCCCGTGGAGGGAAATATGAAGGGAGCGCGGAAGTGGATAAGGCCAAACCCTTTTCCAAGGTCTCCAGTATTGCGGTACAGACCGTGGCAGAGATATCTGTGCAAACTGAACCTGTCGGAACCATAAGGACTCCATCGGTCAGGGCCCAGTTAGATGCAAAGATAGAAATAGTGAAGCACATTTCAGCTCCAGAAAAAACGTACAAAGGAGGAAGTTTGGGATGTCAGACAGAAACAGATTCAGACGCACAGAGCCCCCCGTATCATAAAGCCACTTCCCCTCAGAAAGATAAAAAGCGCCCAACGCCATTAGAAATAGGCTATTCATCCCACCTTCATCCTGAAAACGCCCTTCAGGTAGCTCCTTCAGCTCCTAAATCTCCCAAAGTCCTCTATTCTCCCATTTCACCTGTTTCTCCAGCTGCGGTCATGGAATCGGCCTTTGTGCCCTATGAGAAGCTGATGGCTGAAGAGACGAGTTCTCAGAATATGTTTCATGCCGATGTGCCCACCGGTGCTCAGCTGAGCCCAGAGTCGGCCAAGGGGATCCAGCGCTCTTTGTCGGACCCGAAGCCTCTGAGCCCCACGGCTGAAGATCTCCTCTCCAGAGCTCATTTCCAGTACGCGGATGGCTTCCTGGTAAGAAGGCTTCCTTCTCCTCTTGACACTGAATCGTTGTGCTCTACATTGTAGTAATGAGCATTGCTTTGTTAACTGTCTGGAGTAGGTGAAAAGTTTATTCAACAGTTTTGTAAACGAAGGCCTGTCATGTTAGAAACCAGGATAAGTTTACTTTAAAAATGGAATTAATGCTGCAAGAAATATGCTATTGATATTTCACTGAAGAAAGAGATAGTCTTTCTAATAAGAGCATCTAATTGCAGTATCTACTTTATTTAAAGTTGAAAAGAGATATACAGTCCTTTTTTATTTACATAATTAACTTATCAACATTTTTCTTTGTACATTTGGTCTATTTTTAAAAACTTAAATGTATTCACATCACAAGGACACACTTGTATGTACACTAGCCTTTTTCTTTCCAAGTTTTTTTTCTCCTCTCTGTGTTCAGTAAAGGGGTTGTAATTAAGTACAGTTCCTTAAACTCATGGAATATATGGAGCATGTCTACTTTTGCAGAAAGATGAGTTGCCAATGATTTGCTCAGTTCCAGTTTTGTTGGTTTTGTGTGTTCTACTTCTCCAAGAATGTTAAGTCGGGTCCAGCTGGGTTCATCTTATGAGCTAAAAATCACCATAATCAGCAGCGGAATATTTTGGAGGTCATTGTGTGAAGAGTATCCTTGGTATCTGGCAGGCAATCTCACTCCGATCTGCTCTGTGGACAGTTCCAGTGGAGGTGCCTGGAGTATGGATTTCTGGAGGGAGCTTCCAGCCATGCCTCCCATGAAAGGGGATACAGTGCTCCAGATTGTAAGATCAGCCATCCATGAGTTAGAGGCAGGTTGATCAATGGGAGGTGATCTGTCATAGGATCCATGCAGTGATTTCTGCTTCTTTGAGTGGGGTCTCAAAACCCCCTTGGTCTTGAAAGAGGAGAATCCACACCCACTCCTTAAGAGATCATCAATTTTTCCCCCCTGTCTCCAATCTTTCATATTCAGGGAAGTTGTAGAGTGGGTAGGTGCTAAAGCCAATACTCCTCTATTTTTTAAAATGTTTGTTTGTTTGGCTGTTTATTTATTTATTTAAATATATATATTTTGGGGCAGCATGTGCAACAAGCTAGGGCAAAAGCAATAAATATTGCTTGATATTTTTTGTCCGTTTAGAAATCCAGAGTGACTGGATGGTATTTTCTGGGAAATTATTGATGAAATTCTGTCAGAGATGATACATTTCTTACGTTTCTCCAGTGATTTATCCTAACCAAATTTTGAAAGTTGAATATGGGACTTAACATGATTGAGAAAGATTTACATCTATGAAACCCACATTACTTTCCAATGAAAGTTTCTATTCTTGTATAATGGTTTGCCCCAGTGAGAAGATATGAGGTCAGAATCCATCTAATTTGTATTTGAGAAATTCGTTTTATTTAGCTAATATGGGCCAAATTCATTCTGTATTTCAAACAAATCAATTTGATTCAGTTGTTCCAAACTAATATGTAGTTTTAAACATATTCATTCCCCCCCTGTACTTCTCAGAATTTTGTAACGTAATCCTCAATCTACCTCCAAAAGGGGTTTTAATCCCAAATTTTTTGTGCATTTTTAAAAATCATAAATACTAAAAATAGAATACAATAGGGATAAAAATATACATATGAAGAACTATTAAAAGCCCAAAACAATCAAAGGTGTGAAGTCTGCTGAATGAAGACCATTAGAAGCCAACCTGATTTGCAGCAAGAAAGTGAAGCCTGGTCTTAGCGAATGGTATTGGGGTAAACTACTTGTAGCTCGATTTTCATTTTCTTATGTCAGGCATTTAATTGTTTTAAACTATTATTTTGGCTTAGCGTTTTTCTCCTTTTTTGTGTGTTCTGTTTAACATTACTTGCCTTCCAAGGGAATTGCATGAAAGATGCAAGCCAGAATTAATGATTCCCATTAGGTATAGTTTCTAGAATGTATAAATTGAAGGTAGGTAAGGCATGTTCCTATCACTCATGGGAAATGTTTCTTCACTGATATTGCCTAATGCTAATCTTCTCTCTGTTCTTCCACTTCTAGTATATATGCTCAAACTTTTGTAGACATTGATGATGTTTTGGCAGTTGAATAAAGTAGGCAAAATCACACTTTTTTGTGCCACCCTAGTCTCTTCAATTTGCACAACAGTCTTACGTTCTAATAGAAGACAAGGATTGCTGCAGGCCTAAAATATTATGGATGATCAGGTCATGAACTGATTCTGCTGTCCCACAGCAGCATCCTATGTATCTTAATCCACGTTCTTGTTCCCAGCGGTGGCAAGGCAGATGGTTCAATAAATCCCCAAAGAGTCCTTCCATAGTGCTGGCTCTCCAGTTCCCCATAGAAAGACATTGCCTCTGGCATGGCAGGCCCATTCTGCTCAATGGGCAAAAGAAACTGATAGATCCCTTCTTTACGAATTTTATTGATTCACTTTTAAAACTGTCTAGAACAAAGATAAACATTTTATTCTGGGAGCTCCATAAGAGCTCAGTAAATTGTATCACGTACGTTGAAATACTGATGGGTGACACGTTGTGCTATCCGTTTCCAAAACGATGTATCTTCTCTGTTTCTGTGTGTGCAGCAGGCCAAAGAGACTTCGGGGGCCGCAGCATCATCGGGACTGCAGAAGAAGGTCAAGAGAACGCTACCCAACCCACCTCCCGAGGACCTTTCGGTAGGGACACAGCCGGCCTTCTCCACCGTGGGATCAGTTTCACGCCGGAGGATATGCAGAAGCAACACAATGGCCAGAGCTAAAATCCTCCAGGATATAGACAGAGAACTAGACTTGGTAGAACGAGAGTCTGCTAAGCTTCGCAAAAAACAAGCAGAGCTGGACGAGGAAGAAAAAGAAATAGACGCAAAACTCCGCTATCTGGAAATGGGCATAAACCGCCGCAAGGAAGCCCTGCTGAAGGAAAGAGAGAAGAGGGAGAGAGCCTACTTGCAAGGGGTAGCAGAGGAACGCGATTATATGTCCGACAGTGAAGTCAGCAGCACCCGGCCGGCCAGGGCAGAATCCCAGCATGGCCTGGAAAGACCGAGGACTGCACCCCAAACAGAATTCGATCAGTTCATACCCCCCCAGACACAACCAGAAACTCAGTTTGCAACCCCTACGAGTCCTTACACGCAGTACCAATACTCTTCCCCTGCCCTTCCTACTCAGGCACCCACACCCTACACGCAGCAATCCCATTACCACCACCAGCAGCCTTTATATCAACAGCAGGTTTCGCCCTACCAGACCCAAACCGTGGTGCCCGTGTCCTTCCCTCCCCAGGCTCAACCCCCACCAACATTACAACCTTCCTATCAGCTCTCCTCTCCGTTGATGATGATCCCACAAAAGGCAAGGCAAACTTCATTATACATGGAACCCAAGATAACAACAAACTATGATGTCATCCGTAACCCGTCTCTCATGATAGCGCCCGCGTCCTCTGATAGCGCCTACTCGGTGGCTCATCTGGGCAGCAAGTATAGCACTTTGGATCTGAGGCTGGGACTGGACGAGAGGAGCAGCCTGGCCAGCAGCCCCATCTCCAGCACCTCTGGCGACTCCTTCTATGCAGACCTTGAGCACCATAGCACACGCGGTTACGCGCTGCTGGATGATATGGGGGATCTCACCAAAGAAGGGCCAACCCTGAGTTCCGCCTATGGGCTGCACGAAAAGGATCTCAGCAAAGCCGATAGGCTCCTTCGGACCACTGAGGCCCGGAGAGTGCAAGAGGTCCCAGATTTCCTCTCGTCCCTGCAAACGTCTTCCAGGCTGCACAGCTACATGAAGACCGATGAAGACACAATGGAGGATCCCTATGAACTGAAACTTCTGAAGCATCAGATCAAGCAGGAGTTCCGAAGTGGCACAGAAAGTATGGATCACTTGGCTGGCCTTTCCCACTATTATCATGCAGATACGAGCTACAGGCATTTCCCCAAGTCCGAGAAATACAGCATCAGCAGGCTGACTCTGGAAAAGCAGGCGGCTAAGCAGCTCCCAGCAGCCCTTCTTTACCAGAAGCAATCCAAGCATAAAAAGGCTTTGATGGATCCCAAATTATCTAAATTCTCACCCATTCAGGAAAGCAGAGACCTCGAGCTTGATTATTCAACTTATTTGGCTTCCAGCACCTCTTCGGTTGGGAGCATCACCTCCAAAGCAAAACTCCTCCAAGATGACATAACATTTGGCCTCCGGAAAAACATTACAGACCAGCAGAAGTACATCGCTCCCACTCTGTCTCATTCCCTGGGAACGAGCCTTGGGGCAGCGCTGAGTGTCTCCATGAGGTCGGCTTTGCAGGATGAGGTGGACAAATCTTACACCGGCGCTACCAGATCTAGACCATCTTCCAGGCCGTCCTCTGTCTATGGGCTCGACCTGTCGCTCAAACGAGACTCTTCCAGCTCTTCTTTAAGGTTGAAAGCCCAGGAAGCCGAACCCCTCGATGTTTCCTTCAGCCACGCAGCTCCTTCTGGAAGAACTAAGCCTACCAGTCTACCCATAAGTCAAAGCCGAGGGCGGATTCCAATAGTCGCACAGAACTCAGAAGAAGAAAGTCCATTAAGTCCAGTGGGGCAGCCAATGGGGATGGCCAGAGCGGCCGCTGGGCCGCTGCCCCCCATATCTGCAGACACCAGGGATCAGTTTGGCTCAAGCCATTCCCTGCCCGAAGTCCAGCAGCACATGAGGGAGGAGTCACGCGCTCGGGGCTACGACCGAGATATCGCCTTCTTCATGGACGACTTCCAGCACGCCATGTCAGATAGCGAAGGTAAACCAGACTTCAGGCCGCCTTCTCCATTTCACAGCACAAACCCTAATTTTATGCATGTGTCTGATTTCAACATCTGTTGGGAAGTAGGGGGACTTTTTAAAAAAACACCTCTCTACATTTTTGTAGATGCAAATATGTCTGGAGTGTGCAGGCATGTTCTTCTCAGCTCGCTGTACATTGGCAGACTTGGATTTTGTCGCTTTTGTTTGCATGCGCATTTTTCTTTGCTCTTTGCTGGTATGTTCAGAAAGTCGCGCCCCCACCCCCCACCCCCACGGGACTGGTTTAATGGATGAGGTCTTCAGGGCTCTATTGTTAAGGATGAGAAACCACATTATTGATTGTAAGAACTTAATCAACACAAGCTCTTGATTAAACACAATTTCACCATTGACTCCCTTACCTCTGAGCTTCAAGCCTCCCTTGCTCCTGTGCCGCCTTGCCTGCCGTAATACGTTATCGCCACCTGTCTCTGGATTACTGAGGCCTGATGGGCAGCCAATGGTTGCAGGTAGAGCTGGATCCCAGGAGGAACAAAACACCCTCTAAGCAGTGGGTTCCCTCTTCCTCAGCAGAGGGTGGAGGATCAGCCCCCATCCCCTCTTGCTCTGCAGGCCCCCTTTGGAGGTCACCATGCTGGACCGGGAGCTGAGAGGGGTGGGGGACGTGGGCCTGACTGCTGTGAGAAAGCTGTTTGGCAAAGACGTGGAATGAGAAACTACAGCAGCGGTTTTAAGATGTGCAAAAGTGGAGTTCTCACTTAAGATGAAACAAATGGGTGTGGAATCCCCTCACTACGAAGGAAGCTCACAAGTTGGTTGGGGTTTGTCAAACGTCAAGAACTTAAGATATCACTTACATACAGATACATAACTTGTATCTGTAATTTCTTAGGCAGCAGGTAGATTGGTCTTTTTCAGTTTTTCTCTGTTGACCCAATAAATTTTTTTCCATTTTGGAAGACTAGACGTTTAAAATAATGAATACAAACAGCAAACTTTACCCATCTATCAATGCAGATTTTGGTTGCATTACTTACTTCACTTACTCTGTAGGAGCCAGATCAACTTGTTAAAAATTGTTTTTTTTTAAAAATCTCTGTCTATAGACGCTAAATCTTAAAGGAACCGTATAATATTTCACTGGCAACTGTGTGTTATGCATATATCTACTTTAACTGAATGCAGCTGCTCAGTGAAGATAGTTACTAGGCCCAAGACCCAGTTTACAATAAATATAACTACGGTAAACTAAAGAAGGATTACCAACGCCATAAAAAGGCCCAGCTTTTTACTGGGGGGGGGGGGGAAATACATGGGGATCCTGTTTTATTGAAATATGTATGTGTGTGTGTGTGTGTATGTATGTATGTATGTATGTATGTATGTATGTATGTATGTCAGTCATGTGGTAAAGGAAATAGGAATTTTTATTTCATTGCTGCAACTTAGAAAAGCTCTTTTGCCCAATTCTGTAATCTCAGAACTCCTGGAAGCCAATGCTTGATGGTGGATGCTTTTATGTTAGCCTTATTATGAAAATTACTAAAAGGGATCACAGGCTATTATCTCAGTCTATAAGAGCAGTAAGAAAGATAATCCTGGCAATTTGAGTCTGTTAGCTTGCTCTCAATAATCAGTAAATTATACCCTGTAAATTTGATCCATGTCTTCTTTTACTGTGGTTGTTATAGAGATGTGAATTACAGTTTTCTTATTTCTAAGAGAATTACTTGCCTACTTCACCAGAGCCAGGTAGGTGTCAGTACTGAGTCCCCTTTCAGAGGCAATTATGACAAATGCTTCTAGTTAAGAAGGCAGATCTCTTCATTTTCCAACTGAACGTGTGATTCTGTGAACACATGCGTACGTGTGTGTATGTGTGTGTGTGTATATATTATGAGTGTGTGTGTGTGTGTGTATGAATGTATATACATCGATATGTATGTGTGGAGATGTGTATATGGAGAGATTGTGTGTGTGATACATACATACAAATAGGAGAACAAGAAAAAGCAGATTATTAAACAACATTAATGTGTGTGTGTGTGTGTACAACACCATGCAATGTTAATGTTGTGTTTAATAATCTGCTTTTTCCTGTTTATTTCTATATTGTTTATGTTTCTGAATATCTTAGTATTTGTTTGATTTTTAGCTTGAGCCATGATTACATATCCTGTTACCACAATTTGTTTTGGTTTTGTTATTAATGTTTGTCTATAACTGCAGTAACATTTATAACATTAAAAGTAGATGAATTATCAAGAATATATTATATTTCTGTAATATTTAGTCTTCAAATTGGTATTTTTTAAAATTAAATCTATGTAAGCAGATAGAAAGATTGGTTATTTGTATAGTTTAATTTTTTTGAACTGTATGGCTCCCCTTCAGAATCTGTCCTCAAGAATTCCATATCAGCAATAAGTATCTGTCTGGAAAGTTTTCAGAAATAAACAGTAAAAACAATTTGAACACCTGAGAAATCATCTTGTTATTATATTCTTATCCTAACAGCTCGAATACTCCTGCATTCTCCTATTTTTCCCTCAACAACAACCCTTTGAGGTAGGTTCAGCTGTGAGAGGCTGGCCCAAACTCTGCCTAAAGTGGGTCTAGAACTCACAGCCTCCTGGTTTCTACTGCAGCCACGGCACCAAACTGGTTCTCATGTCGGTGACACCAAAACATTTTATCTCCAAATTTGGTTGATGTGATCTCGGGGCCTGCGTATAACTCAAGGACCGTGGCTCCCTTAACCAACTGCCGCACAACAGGACAGCACATTGTCCATCAGTGTTTTTCAGCCTTGGCAACTTTAAGATAGGTGGGTTTCAATTCCCAGAATCCACCAGCCGTCACTGGGATGGATAATGGTTTAGGCGTTGCATCGCATACAGTATTTCATTAAAGGTAGAGTTATTATTATAGGAAAAAGAGAAAAGTAGAAATGATTGGTTGAATCTGTTTGTATGTTGTCCTAGGATTTAAAATCAGTGGATCACCAATATTTATATAAATGTCGGCAATGTGCTAAAAGCAGGAAACACATATGTTAAAATATACTTCCAATCCCATTGTCGGCATAAATGCATCATTTCCATAAAATTAGCCCTGAAGGTAAACATTGCTTGAACTCTGAATCCAATTCTCAATCTACTTTCACAGCCACTAGCTACGTCGAATGCGACTGGGACATTCCACATTCTGATATTAGTGGCCATGATCGGAATGCAGGTAAAGGACAGTCTCCAAGCACTTATACACATGTTTATGAAGCCACCTGCCAACAGAAACCAATTCAGAAGTGTTTAAATATTTAAGTAACTAAAGGCCAAAGGGATTAAGCTACTCTCTAATATCTACACAGTCTTAATTGTTTGCACCTAATTTACATTTGTCTGCTTCATCTTTTGTGTGCTATTTTAGCCTTGCAATGCATGCCCAGGTATGAGCTGCTCTGTGCATGTTGACTGCGCATCCAAGATTGTTAGTCTTCCCACGTCTCCTACTCAGAGTCTATGCTGTGTCCTTGGTTTTTAAAGCCTATCACCTGCGTCGGGAGGAAACAGATTGGTTCGACAAACCCCGGGAGCCCCGTCTGGAGAATGGGCCTGCTTTTGACAGAAGGCTGCCAGACAAGTTAGCCCACTCAAGACCACCGAGCCAGCATCAGGACCAAGTAAGAAGGCTATTTCTTTTCGGTCAAGAATATTGCTTAAGAAAGTCAGTTTCAAGAAAAGTCCATTCTCCAGTCATTTCACAAAAAGTATGATAGGCCTTTGCGGCTCTTCTTAATGGTTCTCACACCTAAGAGCATTGACCTCAATTTCTTTGACTAAGAAGACCAAAATGAAAGGGTTCTCACAAATAAATGCAAATCTACGCGTCCCAGGGTAATAATGTTGCTGGATCTGATCTGGCTCAGTCACTGGGACCAGGGGCATGGTCTTCTCTCTCTCTTCTCTCTCTCTTCCGTCACAGAAGTTCCCTGAGGTTGGGCTCCAGCACGAGTCTCAACGCTCAGAAGACCACGCCTCTGGTCCTGGTGAACAGCCCAGATTGGACCCTAAAATGCTTCTCCCCTACTGCTGGCAAAATAAATGGATAATAATGCCAGTAATTAGATTTATCTGCAACACAGATCTGTCCCAAGCATTTTAATCAGAAGCAGGAATACATTATGGTGTCTGGACTGGCATTGTTGGGGAAATACAGGAGTAGTCCCAAAACAAGTTCTGGGATTGAATCGGCCACATATCTAATTTTCTATTCCCCCTGAGGTCCTTCTTAGAGCTTGGAACCGAATGCTCCACTAATCATAAATCTCTTCAGTTGATCCCAAGAGGCAACTGAGCTGTTAAGATAAGGAGCTAAATTCTGTGCTACAGCAATTGAAGTTGTTATATATGAACACATTCACATTCTGCGTGGTTAGTTTCTGTTACAAACAAGGCTTATATACCACATATTTTTCTTTTAGCAAATGTTTTTGTGGGGGCTACAACAACCCATAAGTAAGATTAAAAAAATAAAATCTGTCTTAAGATCTCTTTGAGGGCAGCATCAACAAATTACATAAAATATCCAAATATTGATTTGGAATTAGCATTTTATCAAAAGGACTTTCAATGCAGTGGTTTTAATTTTGGGCAGTTAAAAAAAAACCCCTTGTCTTGTGCTCCATATCTTTCCTGGCTTTCTCCAATGTGTAGTTGTGACGAAAAGGGAAGACTTTCCTCTTGTTTAGATAAGTGAGGAATGAGGCCCTATTTCACGAAAAATGAAACCTTTTCATTCAGAGCTCTCTAGAACGGCACTGTTTTTGGCAGGCCAATGTACTCTAAGCCAAGAGTTAGGAAATTCCCATTTTTATAGGAATCACCCCAGGGTCGAATGGAGCATTTCTGGCTCGCGTGACCTAAGCAGTGAGTGGAAGGCAGCCCTTCTGCAGGTTTTGCCTTTGGAAGCTTGGCAAATTCTCTTCTCCCTCTGCTGCTTCGGCTGCCGTCTTGTATTAAGTGGAAGGGGAGACCTGTGCTATAAGGTTACTTATGTAAGCAGATAATAACAGGCGGATTACATAAGTGACATATTTGTGCATTAGATTTTTTACAACATTCACGAACTGGAAAACAAGTAACGTTTGGTTGGAGATCGTTGCTTTTACTCCCCTGTTTTTCTGCCTCAGCTGCAGCAGCAGAGCCAACGAGCAAAGCCAGTGTCTGCTACCAGACACGCAAAACAAGCAAGGATCCCAAATAAGCATAAATAAATACAAGCCAACATGAGCGTCCGTGGACCTCTCTGCAAAGCGTACAGCCCGACTTTAAAAAACCAAAAAGCTTCGGAAGCGTCACTGCAAATCACAGCGGTTCCTACATTAATAGCGTATTCCCCTCTTTCCGCCAGCATACGGCACCTAACTCCCCTTCAATAATCCACATGTAGAATAAGTACAAAACAGCTCTAGAAAGATCACACAGTTAGGGTGCTGGAAATGTCATTTGGACTTACAAAGGATGGGAGAAAAACAGACTTTGGCTTGGTCTGAGGAGAAACCAAGGGGCCGAGGCTGGAGGGCAGGCAAATGGACCTGAACGTTTTCTTGAATGTGCCGTTTAGGACAGGAGGTTCAACAGATTCACTTCGATCTCTCCCTCTGAACAATTGTTCCGGCTCAGATTGCAAAGAAACTTCTCAGTTGTCTCCTGAAAGGCCTTTTTGGGCCTTTCAGGAGACAATTGGATTGGATGAAATCAAACAAAGGTTTGATTTCATCCAACAAGCAATTTATCAGTAATTTATCCAAAGACCATAAAGAGATCAGAAAATTGGAAGTATTTTTTTTTCCTCAAAGAGAACTCAGCCATTGGTTTCTTCGAGGGGACATCAACTGACCATCTGGGGGAGTGACTTGTTCATTGACACCTGCCAGAAAGTTTATTTTTTACTCTAAACTCTGTCCTTGGATTACATGGTGGTCTCCCATCCAGCTACTGCATCTCAGATCCACCCTACAAGTAAAAGGGGAACTGTAACAAACTTGATCAATATTATTCCCCACTCCAAACTTCTCCCACAGTTGGTCCCAATTAACATTCAGCTCAGTAGGCCCTTTTTTTACAAAAATACAACCTATTGATCCTTGAAACAGTAATTGTCAAGTACAAAGTATAAGGACCATACATCAAGTTGCAATCCGAAAAGAATTTATTGCTTATGTCTATACACAGGAATCCAATCAACTAAAGTTCACTACTAAATCTGCGCCAGATAAGGGTCAACAAAATTCAAGAGGGGTTGGACCGTTTGTGGCAATGTAACAACTCTAAACTGATGACATGTTGAACTCTGCCTGTCCCAGCTCTGCTGGCTCTTTCCCTACAGTAATAATAACAAAAATGCCAAATCCTCTCTAAACATCTGACTGACTTTGCAATCAACCATAATAAGTTATTACTTGTGTGCCATCCAACGCTCAAAAGATTCTGATCCAACATATGGCCATAATTTTAGTTTTCTTTGTATTTTTCAGAATTTAATACACTCAATTTTTTTGAACAACTTGCAGCAGACTATAATGTTCATATGGAGTTAGCTTTTTACAGGAGTATTTTGATTTCATTGGAAGATGTATTGATGGCCAATGAAGCTTTCAAAACGATAGTATTATTACAAGACGATATTTAAACTGTCCATTTTGGCTGCTATATGTCATGCCAACTGAAATTCTTATGTGATCTTCAAGGGCACAAAAATATTTAATTTAATGTAAGTTAAATTAGAATAATCCAAAAAGGAGGCTGACAGGATATAAGTTACCAGAGTTAGCAGTGTGCCTAATTACAGAAAAGGCTGCTGTAGGCATTCCAGTGGCTCATGGCATTTTATTTTATATTGATTAATTTTTCTTTTGCATTGACTATGCAATTCATTCCATGTAACCTTGAGTGGCTCCTCCCTGAGTTCTGGCAGGGAGGATACCAAAAACAGGCCCTCGTCCCAGAGTCGAGAGGGCTTTGTGATGAACAGCCTCTTCAGCTCACAAGGGCAGGTCTGAAGCGTTTCCTCCCCCTCCGGACCCCGACTGCTTCTGGGTGCTGGATGAGGGCTTCCGCCTCTCCCCCATTCAACCCAGGCTGGATCTGGATAGGTGCTATGCGTGGGAGACGCCGTCTCCTGGATCAATGGAAGCCTCAGATGGGGCGTTGACCAGCAGAGGAGCAAAGATCAGGCTGGAGGGCACCTCCAACACGAGGCCAAAGCAACCAGCGGGAAGCCCTGCTGTGACCCAGTGCTTAGCATGCCCAGGCCTGGTAGCCACAGATAATCCAGTGACCAGCCGGGCCAAAAGCCAGGCCAGCCACGTCCCATCATGACTCATCCACAGAGCCACCCAAGGAGCAAGATTCGAGTCCAGGACCCAGGTCGGTCTCCTGATGTCCACGGGTTCAGATCATCTGCTTCTTCTGTGGCTCTCCTTAGCTCTTTCTCCAGAAGGACTTTGGGGAGTTTGGCGGGAGTTGAGTATAAGAAGATTACGGAGGAGGGAACAGAGAAGAGCCTCTTTCAGAGGCGCCAGCATTGCCCTCTCCTACAAAGAGGTGACAACTTTCCCTATCCAGGAGAGGAGGGAAGATATCCACAAGTGCTGGGGAAAAAAAGCCTCTCCGCTTCCTTGGGAGTCATAAGCTCCCCGCTGAGGTTGCAAGAGCCCAGGCCCTAAGCTCAGGTTTCCTCTTCCTTGGCGGGAGAGGCAGAACGCCTCGGTCTGAGGGCGCATAATGATGTCTCTTGGCATAGGAGCCCTGCCAGGCTTGGCGCAAGGAGAGGAAAAACCCAAAGTAGATGGGGCCAATTTATTTTTTATTTTTTTAAATATAATTATCACTTTTTCTAATTTTCATAACTTTGCTGGGGATTGGAAAGTTGCCATTGGGAAAAAAAATAGGCCACAGCTCTTATCTATCTGTGGGCTATTATGAAATTGAATGGGTTTTTCTTTTAGGAAAATACACTGTGCTACTTCCTTCCCTGTTGAAAGATGATAGAATAACAAACAGAAAGGAAGCTTTACAGATTTTTCATTTTTGTTGCTGGAGGTGGGTGGGTTAAAGAGTATTTAAAAAATGGGTGCCTTAATGTAACGTCATGGAACAATCTTTCAGTATTTCCCTATATCTTAAACGTGAGCCAGTCTCTCTCTGACTGTAGTTTCAGGAGAATGTATTTATTATCCTGCACCCATAAGAAATATAGCGTTTTCCCAGATTAAAGTGTCTTGACAAAGAAAGGATTTCAAACAGAAAACACTACACATTTTCCCATTTATTTTGCTTATTACTTACAGTTTCTATCCATAAGAAATATACTGGCTCAGTTATCTTCATCCTGCCAGCCACCATTTTCACCCTTTGCTGCAGGCAATCAAAATACAGTATTGATCTCCGGGTACTGGGTTTATAGGCATATTTATTACAAATATTTATAATGATTATGAAACATTGTTAGGACTTCGTGTGTTTGCCCGGTTAATTCAAAAGTGTACAGCTATGGATGAACCAACCCAAACACAGAAGGCCCAGACATGCACACGCGTGCGCGCACGCACGCACGCACGCACCCACCCACGCACACACACGCACATACATATACAGGCTTTTTTCTGAATATGGACAGCAAGTGTAAGGGATATTTATGATAGTTACACTTTTCACAACAATGTGAGACTCTCATGGGGAGGAGATTTCATGAAAAAAATGAATTTATAATTAGCAAGTATTTGGCCCTTCTTCAGTTTCAAAATATTCTCTGAACTTTTAAGCTACAATAGAAAAAGCATATGAAGAGTTCACCGTTATTCAGATTTTGTACTTTTTTATTAAAACCATTTAAACATCTGTACAAACATTTGTTTTAATCTGTGGTTAAATAGTATTCCAACCAGAGAACCAGGGCTACTAAAAAGAAAGTAACCCTCTTACTTGAAAATAGGTTTATATCACAATTTACGACCTCAGCTTATGACTATTATTGAGCTTGGCAATTACAGTCGTAAGTTGTGTTAGTCAACTGGTGGACCATCCTATGGCTGATATGATTGTATGACCATTGTTGTGGTGGTCATTAAGTGAACACCACAATCATTAAGCAAAGCCGTTGTTCATTAGGGATGTTTTTTGCCAGAAACCAGAAGTAAACACCGGTTTACGGCAAACAGTCCATAAATTGTGCTCACGTGGCTACAGGACGATGTGAAGGGCCATAAATGCGAAGAGTCGGTTGCCCAAGCTCCCAAAATGCAGTCACGTGACTACAGGCGGGGCGGCCATCGAAACGTTGGAACCAGGTTGGAGATGTTACCTGAAATTATGCCCACCTCTATAGAGGCAGCTCAGGAGGTTCGTGGGCCCCTGACTTCCCAGCGTGCTCTGGCTTATTCCCTGTTTCTCTGAAAGGCCAGCATGGAAGAGCCAAAGCCGCCAGCTGGGCTCACTGGCTTCTGATGCTCAAACCATGAAAGGGAGATCAACATTACTGCGCACAGTTGCAGAGGACTAGCTAGCTCCCGTGCTGGGTGCAATGGCAAATGCAAATAGTTGTACTTGCGTGTGTTAAAGAGAGGCAGGGCGTCTTTCCAGACGCAGCGTTTGCAAGACTAAGGCTTTAATTCAAAGTAACTATTTAGCTAAGGGATAAATGCCTCATCCTTAATCCGCATTTGCATTTTGTATTCCCTAGATTATTGGGAAGCCCATCCAGTACACCTTCCCTCACGCAAGGCTGAAACTCTTGAGCGACCCAAAGGACCATTCTGTTTCAGGTAAAGTAAGCCAGACCGCCGGGCTCCGTGGATTCCCTCCGAGCAGGACACGGAGTGTGGACCCGGTGGCAGAGTTGCCTACGGACGAGGAATTATTCATTTCTGAGAAGGGTTGAAATTCTGCCATGCTTATTAAACGCTGCTTCCTTAAAAAGACGACAAGTTCTGTCAAAGATATAATGCAGCTGGTTCTCATTTAGCAGCTGCCACATTTGGTGTCCATTTGCAAATATGAAGATAATTTAAAAATAAACTATCAAGGTGCACATTTCAAATTTCATCAGCCTGACATCAAAACTTCTCAGTGGGAAACTGATTAATGCCTGGTCGGTTCCAGGCAGTGCCTGGGGTTCTAATCAGCTAATTAAGGTCCCAGAACGGAGCCTGTTAGCTTGCAGTTAGCCCTTGTTTAAGCAATAACAGAATAACAGGGTTGGAAGGGACCAGGGAGGTCTTCTCGTCCAACCCCCTGCTCAAGCAGGAGAGCCTATACCATTTCAGGCAAATGGCTATCCAGTCTCTCCTTAAAAGCCTCCCACAACCTCTGAAGTCCATTTCCATTCCACTGATTAATTGACCTCACTGTTAAGCAGTTTCTCCTTAGTTCTAGGTTGCTTCTCTCCTTGATTAGTTTTCATCCACTGCTTCTTGTCCTACCTTCTGGTTCTTTGGAGAATTGGTTGACTCCCTCCTCTCTCTGATAGCCCCCAAACCTTACAAGACCGCTTCATGTCACCCCTTCTTAGATGAGAAGTGAAACATTTTCAAGGGAAAAACTTTGTTGAAAGGAGTGTTTTTTATCTTTGACTTTAAAAAAAATATATTTTAAACACATAGACACAATAACAAAGACACAGACTACATTTATACAGCACACTGGAACTCCATGTGCCTCCTTGTAGCAGTTTTCAATCAGTACATTTTTATATACAATATTTCCCCTCCTAATACACATCCATTGGATTTCACCATTTTTAACCCTCTTGTTTCATTATCTTTTACTTATCTATCTGTATTTCGGCTATATACATCAAGCAAACTTTCAAGCCCTCATTGGCTTGTGTAACTTTTTTCCTTGGTTTGTAACTTTAATCTATCTTGGGTTCTTATCGTTAATCTTTGTTTCTTTTCTCCAACCACCTGTACCATTTTCCCCATACTAGATAATATTCTGTCTCTTCCTTTCCTTGAATTTTTTTAGTTAACTTGTCCATCTCAGCACAGTCTAGAATCTTTCTTACTATTTCATCTTCATTTGGTATCATCCTGTCCTTCCATCTCTGGGCAAATGCAATCCTAGCCGCTGTAATTATATGTAGGATTAGATATAGGGCCTCTTTTTTATATTTAGTCATCGTTATGCCTAATAGGAATGTCTTTGGTTTCCAGTCGATTTGGTTTCCTGAAATGGATTCCAGCCAATTTTTAACTTTTTTCCAATGTTTTTTTGCCGCTTTAGATGTCCACCACGTGTGATAGTATGTTCCATGTGCTTTTTCACACTTCCAGCATTTTGGGGATACTGTTGGTGGTATTTTTGCCAGCCTTACAGGCAGCACATGCCATCTGTAAATATACTGGTTCTCTTTATATGCCACAGACATAGTCGTTTTTAAGTTCATCCCCCCCAAATGTTTCCCACTTTTCCAATTCAATATTATAGCCAAAGTTCTGTTTATCTTTGACTTTCATTGCAAGCCCTCAGTCTGGCAAAAGGGGCAGAGGAATGGCAACAATAGATCAGGCACAGGACACTGTATGACAGAACAGCATTAGACAAAACGTCTAAGTAAGACAACAGAACCAGAGATCTTCACAAAAGCTCCCTCCCTCTCTGCCTCTGTCTTTCTATCTCTCTCTGTCTTTCTCTCCAACTTCTGATTTAAGGCATAGATTGCTGTCACTAAATGAAGACAGGAGCTACTGAAAAAGCAGTCCATAAAAAGTTTCTGATTATAGTTCAGTTATGTCTAATGATTTCTATCCCACGCTTCTTATGAAGAACGTTTTGTGACATTCCGTATCTGTTTCCTTTTTTTTTATTGAAAGTTTATGCTCAGAAATGCTGGAGAAGAGAGCCAGTTTGATGTAGCGGTTAAAGACCCAGGATAGATGTACGACATGCACGTCAGAGTTTTGCCAGGTTTCCGTGTTTTGTTCTGGATTTGGTTTTTTTGTTTGTGTGTGGGGTTGTTGTTTTTTTTTTTTTTTGCTGTGCTGTGTTATTGTTTGTTCTGCTTCAAAGGGAAAAAACTTTCCCCATAAATTACATTTTTAGAAAGCAGCAAAGCAGTAGTGTTTGCGGAATGAGGATTATGCCCATATTTTGGGTTGTGTGAATATAAGACAATATACAAAGTGTTCGCTGTAGTTTTATTCTGTTTTGATTTATGTTTTGGTAGCTTTGCTTTTTCTTGAATCTTTAAGCAGATTGTTTTCCTTGGATCTCTGGATGTAAGCAAGCTGAAGGGAAATTGAAACCCCTTCATACAGGGGTGGGTTTCTCGCCCCGTTCCAACCGGTTCGCTTGGAACGGGGCCGGTGGCGTCCTCGTGCACGCGCGCGGTGCACACATGCGTACTAGTGTCTGCGCGACGCTCCAGCTGCTCCTGGACGATCGCGCAGGCGCTGTATGTGGAAGCGCAGAACTCGTCAAAACCGGGTAAGGACCGTGGGCGGGCTGGCGCGCCCTTCGCCGTTCCCGGAAGTTACTTACTTCCAGGTTCGGCGACCAACACCTCCCAGAGGGCCCCCACACCATGTCCGTCCGTCCCCAGTTCTGCTCTGGCCAATGTAAATCTAAGGCAGGACAGACCTGGGATGGTTCAGAACGAGATTCCCATCGTAATTTAGAATATTATCATAATATCTATTCCACAGAAAAATGTGCTGAGTCATTTTATTACTGGATTTTATTTTATTTTCTCAAAAGAAAAGTCACACATTTCTTGACTCTAATCATTGATGTCAGGAATACTTTTCTCATTTCTTGAAACGTGTCTCTTAGCAAGACCCCAAGCAAGGTCACAACCATAATTCTTCTAGCACAGTCAAATTCCAGGTATTGGTAGCCTTTATGCTAAAGAACTTTCCCATAAATCTACCTCTGTACATGAACATATTATTCAGCCATTTGCCAGAACACTCAGTGGCCTTGCTAGGGTGCCTCTCCCACACACACAACACCTGTAGGAAGACAACAGTGGCAAATGGAAAATGTCCCCACCCCCAAAATGGAAACAGCAAACAGCCGCTTTGCTTGTTCTTACTAAAATTAGCCTCTTGTTCCCCAAGAATAGAACATCCACTCGGCCTGGATGTTTTCCGGAGTCCGAGGCGTTAAGGAACAGAATGTCCGAATTATTGTCTTTGGGGCTGGAGCTCCTTGTCCCGGCTGCCTCCACTGGCAGCCAGCGCTGGAGCAGGTGTGATCAGCCTGCGGTGTTCTGGAACATTTTCTTTCTTTCTTGTGAAAAGAGAGGCTGCGTTGATGCCCATTCGAGGTTTCCTGGCAGAACAATTATTGAACTGCCTTTTCATGTATTGCTTTAATCTCAGGCCATAAATATATCATGCTAAATTTGCATTCCTGTGAAGAAGTAATCATTCCACTTGCCTATCACCACTGTGGCATCAGCATTAAATGGAAACTAACTTATTTCCCTAACTTGCTATATACATGTTTGCTTTTCTTAGATTTGCAGAGAGAAACGTTTTTCATTCTTCCTGTCTCACCAGTTATTCTAGCAGAGTTCCCTCTTCATTTCCTTTGCGTTTACAGGATATGCAAGCATCCATTCACAGAGTTTATTCCACTCTTCTCTTGTTCAGTTCCCTTTGTAAAATCAAGTCTTTTGATTGATTGATTTAATCACATGATAAAAACAAAATTGACATTTCTTTCCTATCCCTTTTGCTAGAACTCAAGTTATATTATCTGGCTGGAAACAAAAATAATATTTCCAAATGAAAAAAATATAGAATTGAACAACTACAGCAAAAAAACAAACAAACCTGTAGCTTTCTTATTAATTACATTACTGTTTTTATTCTTATATTTTAACAATTACCGTGTGCTTTTTAAATGCAGGCAATGGACTTGGGATTCGAGTCGTAGGTGGAAAAGAAATTCCTGGAACCAATGGAGAAATTGGTGCTTACATTGCAAGGATCCTACCGGGTGGAAATGCTGAGCAAGCAGGGAAACTTATGGAAGGTACAGTGATCAGTTCTTTGCCTTCATTGTACTGATCCGTCTGCATGTGGAAAGAGGGATTATCCTCAACAGAAAGGAAGATCTGATGAGTAAGTGGAAAGAAATAGCAGCAAAGCAGCAAAAACAGAGTCTGCTGGGGAAGTTCCCCAAATAAAGATAAGAAAATCATGGCAAGTCTTTTTTTTTTTCAAGGGAGCCAAACTCTTTTAGAGACCTTTGGAGTCTCTGGGAAAATTAGCTATTATTGTTATATTATGGTTGGGTATACAATCATCCAGGTGTTCAGACTGGATTTGGCATTTTTGGCAAATTATCAAGTCCTTTCCAAGGACCTGGAATGGACAGATGTGGATGTTTGATGTTGTTGTTGTTGTTGTTATAATCCTGTCTTTTGAAATATACATTTGGTGAACTCAAGCCAGCAAGTACATATGATACTCCTGCCTTGTATTTCCCTACAACTTCCACCCTTTGAGGTGGGTTGGGCTGAGAGACAGAGAGTGGCTGGCCCAAAATCTCCCATCTGGTTTTTATGCCTAAGGAAGGACTGGAATTCAGCTCTCGTCATTTCTAGGCCAGCAATAACATTTTCTTGCGGTCTCAGATATCAGTATGCTTGTAGATATCTTTCCAGGCCAATTGCCTCTTCTGACATCTAACGTTTTATATATATTTAATCCATAATTTTCTTAAATAATTAAAAATGGTAAACTGAAATAAATTCTTAATAAGTAGATGTGTCCACCATGACATTCATTTTGTAAACAGAGATATTGTCCCCCACAGTCTTCTTCTGAGAACCTGGAAATTTTAAAAATGTTCACCTGTCATATATTAGATATCTTAGACAAATCATTTGTGACCCGGAGATGCTTTAGAAAAGGTTACTAAAGCACAGCAGAGAAAACTGGGAGATGCCCACTATATTATTTATCAAATGTGCCTAGGAAAATTAAAATCATAACCAACACCTTGAATTGGACCTGGAAGCCAATCGGCAACCAATTCCCATAAAAATGGTTTCACGTGGACCCTGGTAGGGACCCTTGAAGCTGTCCCTATGACTGCCTTCTGCGCCAGCCGTGGCTTCCAGATAGTCTCCAAGGGGAGCTCCATGAAGAGCGTTGCTGAGAAACAGCATATCAGCCGTAGGTCAGCCACATGGCAGTAAAAGCAGCATGGCAGGAGCTCAGCCACCAGAGGTGTCTATTGCTGCAACCTCTTGAGATCTTGACTAATTTATGTTAGGATTCTTATACTAGAATGTCAGAGTCTTGCAAGAATTTGGCCCCTTGAAAACAAACATTGTGGTATGCCTATCAGAGAGACATCCTGCGGCACTGTTACTAAACCCTCGTGTTTCCTAGGCCACCGCTGGGAACGTTGGATCTAAAAGAAACAAACCCATGACAGCCAGATCTGTCTTTATTGAGCCATGAACCGTTTAGAATGTGAAGTATCTCTCTGAGAAATCCTACTTACTTCATGTAAAACATTAAAACATTCTCTCAGGTGTGGTGGGATGGGAACCCTTTCCTGGATCCCCGCACTAAGCCGCCACTCCTGCTCTGGTCATCTTATATTTGGGCTCCTGTAGTCTGCTCCGAAATACTGAACCATCATTAGCCTTCTTCTCTAAGCAATATCTGCCACTCGTTATTATGAATGTTTCACAGTGTTTTATTTATTCACTAACCAGGTTTTCAAAACAAATATATGACCGGTTAAACAGTATATTGTTTGTGTAAGTGAAAGCAGCTCAAGAATTCTGTCTTTTTCATGAAGATTTAAACAGCTGCTAGTTAAGACACATTTCAGCCGTGTCTCTACCAGGGTAAAGTGATCTTAAGGTTAGGTCAGCTATAGTTCCTGACTTAAGTTATTTTTAAGTTCCCAACCTTGTCTTCCATTGGACCTCGGGATTTCTACGACGTCTCACCAAGTACATCTCTAAAGTTATTGAAATCAGCTCTCCTTGTGTGTGTCTCTGTGTGTGTCTGTGTGTCTATGCTTCAGTTTCTTATTCTTTAACATCTGGAACCCTAAGAGGACGTGGCCAATTGTTCTCCATGCTTTTATTTCTTCAGTCAGTTTTTCTTCTTGGTTAGGATCAACTCTAGGAGGGCTCATTTCCTTGTCCTTTGTTCAATTTTGAGAAAAATTAAGAAACAGCGAGACCTTGGAGAAATTGTAGACATCTTGCAATCTTCACCAGTATTATTTTCCAGGCTGGACACAAAACCAGGCCTCCAAGGTCTTACAAAGGGCTAACAGGTTTGGGCTCATCATTTTGCATATTTGACTGATTAGTGAGGCCAGTTTAGGACATCACATTAAATACATATTATGGAATCCGTATTATAGCACGGTAGGTTTTTTCAGTCCAATTACTTCCTCAGTATACAAACTCCTTTACCTTACTAGAACATCCTTTTCCATCTCATATACTTCCAATTCCTGTACTAAGGTATAGTAATATCTTTTATTCTACTACCTGTAACACTGTTACAGTGTAACAGGGCTTTGTGTTTGAATAGTGCCCATATAAAAACTAGAGTAAGTCTTACCACAAGGCATGGTATGCTTCTGGTTTGGAGTGATAACATTGGGAAGAATTTAGGTTGGAAGAGACAGGCACGTGTGATGTGGCTTCCCTTCATCTCCTCACATTTGGCCAGAACAGGAATTTTAGTCCTGACAGAATTCAAGAAACGTTTGGTCTACTCCCTGTGGAATAGAAGTCTACCCTGTTTAGACAGCTGGTCCTGATGAAAAGAGATCAGTGTAGGTACGAAATAATGGCAAGAAAGAAAAATTATGTGGGAAATATTCATTTGGCTGTACTGACTTTTAATATCATGAAACGTACACCCACATTCCAGTATGAGCCTCTGCCTCCATTTAGCGTTTTCCTGCCACAGAAAAGTCCATGTTGGTCCCCATGACTCCTGGATGCCACATTGTGGCAATTCTTCCTCCCTCAATTTCCTTTTCCCCTTTCCCTCTTCATTCAGTTTATTTGTGAGACAGAAATTTTCCATGAAGTTTGGAAACAAGGTAACAAGGTAAGCAAAATTTAAAATTAGCATGACTCATGTGCAGTGAAAAGATTTTGATCCTATCACATCAGATGCCAGTTGCATTTATGCTTCACATCATAGCTGAGGGACTTTGCTTCGGGTAGCTTTCCAGATTCCGTGGTGCTGATCCCAGAACTTGCCTCGTGCCCACTTTCCTAGGCATGCAGGTGCTGGAGTGGAACGGATTTCCTCTGACGGGCAAGAGCTACGAAGAGGTCCAGAGCATCATCGGCCTGCAGAGTGGGGAAGCTGAAATATGTGTAAGACTGTGAGTTTTTCTTCAGCTGTTTCCATTATTTTTTGGCTTCTCCTGGTTTCTTGATCACAGTTGTTAAGTTGCAAACTGCACTTTGTAATATTTGATATGAAAAGAAAATGAATGTAATTTTAAGTATTAAAGGAATCGTTCCTTGTTCCTTATAGCAAACTGATATAAAAAGGAATGGAATTAATGAACCAGGGCTAGAAACTTTGCATCCTACTTGAGGCAGAAGTGTCAAAACAATATTAATATCAGAGAACGTATTGACTCATTTTGAATTACATAATAATCAACCACCATTTTGGGGGGGAGGGGAATTCTTTGGCAACATTGAAACTAAATGGGTTCACAGCATATTCTTTATTGCAAAAATGTTCTTATCTTGCATTACACTTAGATAAAAGGAGTTCTGGATTCAGTGAATTCATAAATTCTTCAACAAACTTGTGAAAATCTACTAGATCTACAAGTACAAGAATATGGTTCAAAGATAGGTGATTGTAAAGCACTCTGATTCAGACTCCTGGGGTGGAGGAGTTTAACGCATACGCACAGGTGTATGTATGTCGGGTAAACTACATTTCTTCCATTCATAAATCTACCCTCAGGGTCATCCTTCTCAGACCATGAAGTATCCCAGAGCTACTTAAGGTAGCTCGTTCTGCAGCTGCTTCATCTCATTTATCTATCCGATTATGATCATTGGGGATCCGGAGAGGGTTCTTTTTGTCTTAGGTTTCTTGTTCCTCCTTTCAGGAATGTCAGCATGCTGCCAGGTGGTGAGAATTCCCAACCTATGGAATTGCTTGAGCCGGGAAAGACGGGTAAATGACAGCATCTAACATGGGTGACAAACTGAGGTGGGAAGGATTTGGCTGCCCTTACACAACCTGTAGCTTTTGAGTTTGTAGCAAGTGCAGAGGAAAGGGCAGGAGAGCCCGAGATGCGCCATTTTTCCTTTTCTTAAAGAAGTACAAAAGGTTTCAAGTGGAAGTAATTTGGTGCAGGAAAGTTCCATCTTTTCTCCCCAGATGGGTTGATCCAGGCGTCCCAGCTTGGTTCCTATCTTCCCAGAGAGAGTTTATCTGGAACCCAAAGCGTGAAATTCCAATATTTATTTGATTTAATATTCTGGATTTTTTTTCTGGAAATTTTCCAGTTTGTTTCCTCCTATTGTAAAAACTGAGCAAACTGTGGGTAGATAGGATCGTGTTGTTGTATGCAGAGCTGACTGTGAATTCTGGTGCTTGCAGTGGATAAAACGAAATCTCCAGGAGTCGATCCCAAGCAACTGGCTGCAGAGCTGCAAAAGGTTTCTCTGCAGCAGGCTCCTCTGATGGCCTCTTCAGCCGTGGAGAAGGGGTCCCACGGGCACTCGGGGACAGCGTCAGCCACCTCCAGCTCCGTGCCCAGCCCTGGGCAGCCTGGCTCCCCTTCGGTGAGCAAGAAACGGCACAGCGGCAAGGTAGGGAGGCACTTCGCCCTGGGGAGGAATGGAGGGTGGGTTGAGAGGCTCTTTCGTCTTCTGCATGGTCAGCCAGGTGGGGAGGAAGAAGCATTAGGAGGACTCATTCCTCTAAGTGATGGCTTTGGAGACCTCCTCTTACTGTGGTCACAGGCCTTCTCCACACACAAGCACAGAAGAGTTGACCCCTGGGTGGGGGTGGGGGTAAGATAAAGGGGGAGTCCCATGTGAACCGCTTTGAACTCTGGGAAAACAAGATAGCATATATACACTGAATAAATAAGTAAAGTGTAAGTCACTCTGTTTACCCAGGCCCAAGCCTTGGGTGTATTTGTATAGGCAGAAACACTAATTTAATATTGTACTCTGATCACAGAGATTCTGAAGTTTATAGGTTCTTTCTTTTTATAAAATAAATTACAGCATATATCAATCTAGAATTCTTAATAAATAAGTCACCTTTGAGACAAGGTATTAAAATCAGAATTACTGCAGGAGATATCACCTTTTTACAAAGTTTCATTTCAGCACTGAATTTTTCAGCCACCAAATGAATGACTCATTAACCTTAACTGTATAAATTTAAGAATGCTGTGATAATTCTAATCCAGTTGTAAAGAGAGACAAATAACGACCGCTGCTGGTTTATTTGTTTTTAAATGACAGCCTGCTGAAGTCTCAAAGGGGAGTCCCCATCCCATAACTGGAGAAATCCAGGTAATGGCTGCATATTAAGTTATTTACCATTTACCTTTGTTGTCAAAAAGGATGAAGTTAATGTTTGTGGTTTGTACTTTGGGATAAGGTAACAATGCAGTGATAGAACAGTTTGGATGTTTGATACATTAATTGGGTTATTCAGTAAAAGATGCTTTTTGTTGCACCTTTGTTTGGGGGGGGGGGGTGTCCCGAACCAGGGAAATAGGATGTGTTTAGACGGAAGAGGAGGAGGAGGAGGAGGAGGAGGAGGAGGAGGAGGAGGAGGAGGAGGAGGAGGAGGAGGAGGAGGATGATATTGCAGAAGGCTGCTTCACTGTTGACCAGATTCTATTCCTGTGCCTGTAATAGGTATTCTGGTATTTTTCATGCCTGGGAGCAAAAGAAATACCTACTTAATTCTGTTTCATTCCTTCCCAGGGGACTGTTGTTCCTGCCCCAACTCAGCTCCATAAGGGTATAATAAAGCTCAGCATATATTCATACAGTTTATAAATGAATATCAATTAATACTGCATGTGATGAAGGGCAAAGTCTTAAAAAATCCTCACTGGATGCCCCCCAGCCTTTAGGGCCTTTATCGTCCTAGTGACTAGGGAGCAGGTTTCTGGATTCAAACTCTTAGAACGGACCCAGGATGGAAGAAGGGGCTGTTTGCACCACAGGAGCTGGCTCCATTTTCTCAGTAGACTCAGGCCGAACGGCCCTCTGGAATAGCAAGGACAGTGGACAGCAAACAGGAACATTCTTATTAGGGCTGACTTTTTAATTATGCAAAGCATTTCGTCATCCACTGTCTATAATTGCTGTTACCACCTCTCTGTATTGGTAAAGCTGGTTAATATTCAGATGGACAGCCAGGCTGGGAACTAAAAATAAGTCTTGGGAATCACTTCTGTTGGCACCGCCATCTTCTGGAGTTGAGCCCGACTTGAGAGAGACTTCACCCTTTGTGCCCAGCAGGTGGCAGCACTCAGTCAACCTCCCCCCATCCCCAGAATCAACTCAAATACCGTATGCCAGGGCCCCCCCCCCCAACTTTTCTGACTCCACCGACAGGCAGCGGCTGCAGGGGGAGGAGGGGACGGTTTTGTGCACACCAACGGAGCTTTGCACACTCGCTCTCCGCTTGCACAGCCCAGTTCCCAACAGGCCGCGGACTGGCACTGATTGATGGATGGGAGGGTTGGGGACCCGTGCACTCCAGTACTTGGCTTATATACGTATTTCCATTTTTCTTTCTTTTTAGAGCTCATTTGGTTGAAGTGAATTTCCTCTGAGACACTTTAAAGGAAGCTTAGAATTTTCATCAGTTATGCCAGCTATCAGGGCATAGTTGTAAAAGGGGGAAAAGCAGGAAAGTTGTAAGCACATGATTTTAAAATGACTTTATTTTCATAAGCAGTTCAGAAACAACTAACATGAATTAATATTCTCTTTAGCTTCAAATCAACTATGACAAACAACTTGGCAATTTGATTATTCATGTCCTTCAAGCAAGAAATCTTGCTCCCCGTGACAACAATGGTTATTCTGACCCTTTTGTCAAAGTTTACCTTCTACCGGGAAGAGGGTGAGTGGAAGGACATTTTCACCAATGCAACAATTCTCAGTTTTTCTATTTTTAGAGACTCCTTTCCTGACCACGAAATCAGCATTTCCAGCTTCAAGGGAGGCCAACTGAATGATTTTTCCAGGGAGTTTGGTTGTCAGATTGTTTCCTAAGTAGCCCCTCTTTTCCTCCACCCCCCAAGGTCAGCCACAGGTTGCATTACAATTAATGAAGAGAATTAACGTAAGGAATTCTCTCCTCTGTACATCTTCTGCCAGATGACACAATATATTCAACCTGATGAGGTGGGGCTGTTACTAGACCCTGAGACCTCATAGGGATGCTTCAAGCTAGGTTCTTTCCTGTCCTTCCTGTAGGAGAGAAAAGTTCAAATCAAATCTGTTCCCAGTGTGGAAAAAACTGCAAGTTTCTCTCTGACAATGGGACATTGGATTTTTTTTTAGCCATAGATGAGTTAAACCAGGATCAAGCTACAATTCAGCATTCTGATCAGCTATCAGTTTCTCATTCTCAGATATGATAGTTTGTTCCAAACCAGAAATAAAATCTTCAAAGAAAAGATGAATTCGTGAATCATAATTTTGCACTTTGATATTATAGTATTTATCTATGATTGAGATCTTATAGGCCTAAACTGCTAATGCTGTTATGGGTGAGTGGGGGGCTTTCAGTGTGTGTGTGTGTGGGGGGGGATTCTATTATGATGTGCCCAGTCTGTGTAACATTTCTTCTTTCCTCAATTTTGAGCCTCTTTTGATACATGGCTGGCATCATGTTTTATCTCTTTGTATTCCTAAACTTTTGCTTCCTGTATCCCTTTCTATTGCTTTTCGATGCCTTGTTTCTTCACCGGGTTTGCAGCCAAGTCATGGTTGTCCAGAATGCAAGGTAGAGACCTTTATTCTTTAACTGATGCTCTGTGCATGAAAACATCCATATTGTGTATACTCACCTGCCCAGAATTCCAGTGATTTATAAAGCAGGAAAGAAAACTGCATTTGCCCCCAAGAATGACTGATCTCGTTACTGATGGCCAGAGGTGAAAAATTTATAATAGGCAACAAATTGACGCAGCAGCATCTTACGCTACCATTACAGGATTATCAGCTCAAATGATAATGCACTGTCAATTGATAATTATTCTGAGAGGCTGTGTCCGGTAAGGCACCAGACTAGGAACTAGGAGATGGTGAGTTCTAGTCCCACCTTAAGCCTGAAAAGAGGCTGGATGACGCTGGGTAACTCATACTTTCTCTCAGCCTACAAAGTCAGGCTTGGGCGAAAAGACACAACCGAAGGATCAACACAATCTACCTGGCAAAAGCAGGCCCTGAACTTGTGAGAAAACATCAGGAAGAAGAAAAAAAATTGTTCTGCTTCTCTAACATGAATTGCTTGCTAGCAAATGCAAATACTGTACTGAAAAAATCATTTTATGCATAAATTGTAGTTTTCCATTTTATATCAGTTTCTTTGGGGTTTATGGGATTCTTGTTATATGAGTTAGTATCCAAATAGAGCTCAATTTTAATTGCCCCCTTTTTTATGTATTTAGATAGATCTTAGTAAATCACTTGATAAATAAAGTGTCTTTGATCCATCAACCTCAGAAACTAAGACAGCTGTTTTGGGATCCTGCGAAAATGCTCCAAGTGCATTAAAAATGTCTTTATACTGCATGCTTTCAAAGGTCCCTCACATAATATATACACTATATTGAAGTGACACTACTTACGTAGCACATTCAGATTTAGCTCTTTGCTCACCTGCTGTATCTCATTTATTACTTCTGTATTTCTCTGCAAAAATTAATCTGCCTAAAGAAACCAATGTTTTTTATAACCGAGCTGACTTATTAGAAATTACTGTATTATTTTCCGTATGAGAAGGATGACTTAGCTTTAAAATGAGTTCAGAGGGGATATTCATGAAAGCAATAATGACCTGCAAAATGTGCATAATCCTAAAATGTAATTAAAACAAATGCTCAATAGAAGATTATCATTTATGTTGAAATAGATCTAGTTGTAGTTGTAGTTGACTTTATTTTCATTGCACCTCGTACAATGAAATTAAATGCCATCTGAGGTCATTTGACTATAGGAGCCTGAAAGTTTAATCATCAGATGTGTTAAAAGTGTTTATAAATTGGAACAATAGGAGACCCATGAAAGTAATATTATACTCTGTTCCTTTGTTTCACTTCAGCGTTGAGAACAAGAGAAAGACAAAATACATACAGAAAAGCTTGAATCCTGAGTGGAACCAGACGGTTATTTATAAAAGCATCTTCATGGAGCAGGTCTGTGGCTAAAGGAGCTTTTTCTTTCTTTCTGAGATAAGAGCATGTAAAGAGGGAAACTCTTTTCATAATAACATCCCCTACATCCTAACCGCATGCTGTTTGTCCATTCCACTGTGACCAGACAGACAGCCTGGAGGGGATAATATCCCCCCCCTCCTTTTTTTTTACTCTGAAAGAAGATGATCTTGAACCAGAGACAGCTGCTTTCCCCAAAGGAAGTGTTGATTAAGATGAATGATAGGCAGAGATTTCAATGTGAATGCAATGCCCAGCTTGACTATCTTGTCCGCCAAAAATTGCTAATTCTGTGTAAAACTAGTTTTGGAGATTTTCCAGTTTGCCACATTTCAAACTGGGAATTGCTCAGACCAAAAGAGGTGGAACTAATTGAATTAATAATTACTGATTATAATTATCTATCAAATAAAGGACCCTATTTATGAAAAATAATCCATCAGTTTCATATACTTCCTATAAAACCCGTTTGTACCCAAAAATCCTTTTCATACACAGAAATATACTGCACAAATTCTCCTTTTAACAGAAATGCCAAAAAGGGGTCAAATTGACACAGGTGGCACAAATGGGGTGGGTAGCAGACTTGGGAGGGGAGGAAAAAGAAAGGGGGGGGAAAAAGGCTGTGTGGGAAAGTTGTTATTTCTCTTTTCTTGGCCTTGACCACACAATGTGTTGAGTTAAAAGATATTGGCAAACCAGAGTAATTTCAGAGATGAGCAGCCAAAAACGGCACATGCCTTTTGTAGCAAGAGTGTATCTGGATGTGTCAGGTATATTTATCTACAGGGACACTTAATAACCACCTTAAATTGTTCAGAAACCTGTCAGGTATTACAGAATAGGGGACAGAATAGAGTTCAAGAGGACGGGATAAAAAGCAAATGATAAGAAAGCCATTTTCAGTTGTTCATCAGGAAAAATTCTTAAGAAAAAGTTATTCAACAGCAGAGCTAAATTCCTCAGGGCTCACCCCAATTTTAATAGTGGCCAGATGGGCCTGATGGAAGGAATATTATTGGGGTGAATCTCTGCGTTGAGCTGAGGGTCAGACCGGAAGGTTTCCAACATCTCTCCCCACTCACCTGTTCTTTGCAAGGCAGACTGTGGAAGAAGAAAACGGTGTGCCACGGCAGGCTTGCCTGATCTCTTCTTCCTTTGCATCCGAAGGTCATGTTTCTTCTGGTTGCTCCGCTTACCCCTTGGTAGAATCTGGCTGGCTTTTCTAGATGAGGAAGAGCAGGAAATAAATAGATACATGGAAAACCAAGTTAAAGGAGAAGCAGCTGCTTTAACTCCCTGCGCTTAGCAAAATGTAGAGAATTGTTCTGGCTCACTGTAGTATATATTAGTGGGACGGTATTATCAATTGTGCACATGCCAATCATTCAAGATCCAAACTGACTCGTCAGTTCAAATCAAAATACAGTATATCAATTCGATCTAAAGAAATTGTCAACTTCAATGAAGTTGATTCTAACTGTCAATTTGACTGGATAAAAATGGGTACACATGTATAGAAATCTAATAAACCTCCAGATTGATTTAAAAGTGTCCAATTTAAATTGAATATTCAATTTCATGGATTCATTGGATCCCAACACCTTCCAATCAGGTCTTTAATTTAAAAGGTCAGTTATGCCATGATACCCTTATGAACTACATTTGCTTTCACGTTCAAAAAATAAATTAAGACATTAAGAAAGAGGTGACGGAGCCATCTGCCCAAGGTGCTTAGACAATTACGCTCAGAGCAGGAGTTGGACAAGACTTCTTTTTACACCAGATAGCCACTCACACGGTCTACTATGGGATGCCCCTGGTTAAAGCTTGACCAAATAACTCCTCCACTCAGAATTCATTCCAAAGATCTCCCTCCCACCCCCAGGTCAATGTGAAGAGAATGATTGCCGAGTGGTCACCTTGCCAATGCATAGAGGGTACAAGAAGGTATTATTCAGTGGAGCATGTTTTGTGGGCTGGGTGTGAATTGCACAATGGGAGCTAAAATTTATTATCTTTTGCAGCTGAAGAAGAAAACTCTAGAAGTCAGTGTCTGGGATTATGATAGATTCTCCTCTAATGACTTCTTGGGTGAAGTAAGTTTGCTGTTTTCCTTAATTTTCCCTTTCCCAACATTAATAATAGAATCACATGATACAGTTTTTAAATCCCAAGAAATGTTCGTCTAGATAGAGGCCCTATGACAGAGACAGATGCACACTAATGTCTTGCGACATTCATCCATTTAAGAAATTATGGATTTCATTGTTTTTGGCTTAAACCCACCTAGTAGGGTTCAACTATACATTAACAAAGCCATCATATCAATTAACCCTTGTTTCTTTAAAAAAAACCAAGTTAGTATAGGCTGCAAAGTTATAAGCAAAATATGAGTCATCTCTCGTTGCTCAGGTATCATAACAACTTTTTCCACTCATACATCTTGGGTAACCTTCTCCTAGGCCAGAGGTCGGCAACCTTAAACACTCAAAGAGCCACAAAGGTCCTAACCAGAAGCCCCCTGTTCAGTTCTGGAGCAGATTGGAAGTCTGGTTCCCCCACCATAGAGTCTGCTCCTAGTGTGGCATCCTTTTTCCTCTACCTGTCCTAACAGAAAGCCCTATCAATTGTGGATCCGACCAGCAACAAGGAGCCGCAACAGAGGGATGAAAGAGCCACATGCTGCCCCAGAGCTGCGGGTTGCTGACCCCTGTCCTAGCCCCTAGGATCTGTCATAGATTTAAAACATAAACATTCATGTTTTCCCCAAATTTAAACGAAATATACTGTACTTTTCGGAGTATAAGATGCACCTTTTTCCCTCAAAAAAGAGGCAGAAAATCTGGGTACGTCTTATACACTGAATACAGGATTTTTGCCTCCCGAAACCCAGCACCTTCACCAAAATGGCCAGGCATAGCATTTAGGAGGCTTTCAGAGAGCTCCTGGGGGCTGGGGAGGGCAGAAATGAGCATAAAATGAAGAGCCAAGGTGGCGCAGTGGTTAAATGCAGCACTGCAGGCTACTGCTAGATCAGCAGTTCAGCGGTTCAAATCTCACCGGCTCAGGGTTGACTCAGCCTTCCATCCTTCCGAGGTGGGTAAAATGAGGACCCAGATTGTTGGGGGCAATATCTGACTCTCTGTAAAACCGCTTAGAGAGGGCTGAAAGCCCTATGAAGCGGTATATAAGTCTACTGCTATTGCTATTGCTATAAAATGGGCCTTTTTTGCTCATTTTTGGCGCCCCCATCCCCCGAGGGGCATTCTACAAGCCTCCTAAGGGCTAGTTATGCCCTTTTTTGGGGGGAAAAACGGGCCTGTTTTCATGAAAAATGGGCCATTGTTGGGTGGTTTGCAGAGTACAAAAACTTTTTTTTTAATTTGCCTCTTCAAAACCTCGGCGCGTCTTATACTCTAAAAATACGATAATATATAAAAATACAAGTACAAGATTGTCTAATAATAACGCAATATGGTAAAGGCTGAAATCATTAATGTGTTGCTCCTTTATTTTATACAACTCGGGGGGAAGGGGGTTACGTTTGCTGCCCCTATTTTCCTGACACCACCAATAACTCTGTGAGATGAGTTATGCTGAGAGAGAGAATGACTGACTCAAAATCACCCAGCCACGTTTCATGCTTAAGGCAAGAGGTTATATTCTCCCGGTTTCTATTTCAGCACCATTAACCACTGTAGAATGTTTGATCATTGCTACAAATTATGAGCTATTCATATTTTATTTACTTTTTAAAAATATATAAATTGCCACTCCTTATGTTAGAAATGTTGTTTGAATAACATTGACCTGAAAAAAAATCTGAAATGTAAAAAATTGCAGACATGATTGGTTTTATCCTGAGCCCAAATAAAAAGCAAACTGACATGAAAGTTGTTTACAAAGTACTTTTTTTATTTACAAAATCTCATTTTTAAAGAAGGTGAAATTCTGGAGAAAATACTCAGAAACTTTAAATACTTAAATGTCTCTATTGTCTTCTGCTCTGGCTGAAACCAACATCCACTGCCCACACCTGCAATCCTTAAAACAATCACTCTGAGAGGGGGGGGAAAACCTTGTTCTTTCTTGGAGTACTTTTCTCTCATCAGCAGTTTCCTCAAAACTGTCAATCATCACTCCAGGGCACAAACCTGAAGGGACTCAGGCTCTCCAAGACCTCCCGTCTAGGCTCATGAAGAAGGATTTCCCATTTCAGATTCTTTTAAATGCTCACCTGGTCCCATATAGTTGGAAGTAAACCTCTCGGGCTCCATTTGTGTTACCCTTTCTTCCTCTTTTCTTTCTTTCTTTCTTTCTTTCTTTCTTTCTTTCTTTTTCTCTTTCTTTCTTTCTTTCTCTCTCTCTCTCTCTTTCTTTCTTTCCTTCCCTCCTTCTCTTTCCTTCCTTCCTTCCTTCCTTTTTCTCTCTCTTCTCTCTTTCCTTCTTTTCCTCCCCATAATGCCTTCCCTTCTAATCCAATTTCTAATCTCCTGAAATAAGGACCTTGCACACAAATACTGAACAATCATCCGAAGGGGAATGTTGTATCAAATGAGCTTGGAGCGAGTGTTGAGATTCAGGCGCACCTAGAATAGTTTTTGCTTTTACAGAAGCAAATGGTGTGCTCTCTTTCTGTCACTGCTTAGGTCTTAATTGAACTCTCCAGTGCCTCTCCCCTGGATAACACTCCCCACTGGTACCCTCTGAAGGAGCAGAGTGAAAGCATTGACCACGGGAGATCCCACTCGGGGCAGAGTAGCCAACCATCTCCGAAACCGTCAGTCATCAAGAGCAGAAGTCATGGTATTTTTCCTGATCCATCGAAAGGTAAGACTTCCACCAACTGCCCCTCTTTGTGGGCAGCAGGGTAGGGTTCTCCTGGTAACCTCTGGCTTCATGGAGCATTTGATGTGAGGTACAGGGGATCCCCTGCTCTACCCAGGAAGTTATTCCACCTCTTAAGACTGATGGAGAAATAGCCTTCAAGTTTTGAGCCCATTGCTCCTTCGGAGGGTGGAACCCATTGGAGATCCCCACGAGCAACTTGGTCCTTGCCCAGCAGCCAATGGGTGGCTGAGCTGCCTTGCAGCCCACTGAAGTGGGCTTGCCCAAAGAGAGAGAGGCCCTGGGGGCTGTAGGAGGGGGTGGAAGGAGACTTTTAAAAGGAAGCAAAGGAACGCATCTCACGTTCCCTTTGGAAGTGATGTAACAGGAGGCCACTTTCTCCATTTCTGCGATAAAGTTTCCAGCCTGTTCTGGCTATGAGGTATTCAGGGAGTAAAGCTAAGCCCCAGAAGAGTTACGTTTGGTTTCCAGAAGGTCTCCTTTCTAATCCCTGGCAGGGACTCATGGATTGCTTTGCATCAGCCATTCTCAGCTTCAGAATAGCAATAGTAGCAGTGTCTTTTTTTATAGGTGTAGAATTGCCACAGGACAAAGCGATTAAAGTGACTGAATCAGTTGAAAACAGGTTAAAAATTATCAGGAAGGTTTTGCACTGGAGTTTAAAATTATGCGACCCCATAAGAGTGACTGTTAGAGAACTGAGCCGATTTCCTTTGGAACCAGGTGCAAAGTAGAGGAAACTACAGTAGTAGTTCACACCTTTGAGGGAAAAGGGTTGCTTTGTAGCTTCGAATCTCCTCCTCTTAGGAACCCCTGGGTGTTTGCATCCCACCAAGCAAAGGCCCAGAATGTGCAGGTAGCAGGTGGACGTGGGGGGGGGGGGCGGGAGTTTGTTCTTCTTCGGGGGCCTGTGGAAGATGAGGGCTGGGCATTATTCCCTGCTTCTTATTCTCAGCAGCACAGCAAGATAAAGTGAGAAGAACCTCACCTGCGATGGAGTAGAAGACCTTCTATTGCATACATGACCACTCTAGGGCTCTGAGGTGGATGAAGGTTAATATACTGTATTCCTGGTATTTTTTTCTCCCACAATTCTTGGCCAGATATGCAGATGCCCACCATTGAGAAGTCCCACAGCAGCCCGGGGATTTCCAAATCTTCCTCCGAGGGACACCTGCGCTCTCACGACCTCTCGCAGCCAAAGCAAAACCAGTGTCACTCAAACTCACCTTGAAGATGCTGGGGGCAGCCATCGCTGCTGCCGAAGCCGCTGTCCAACAGCTCCGCCTCCAACCAAGTAAAAGACACAAATAAAATTCCTCAGCATGGCAGCTTAATCTCATCTGTGGCCTCCTTCTCCCGCCCTTCTCCTCCTCCCATCTTCCTGCTTGCCCATCTTCCCTGCTGCTGGCCTTTCCTTTCCTCCGCTCTGGCTCCTGGTGCGTTCACCTGTTCAGTGTTCTGTCGGTTTGTCTGTAAATACATAGAAATACACACAATGCCCCTAAACTGGTTGTTTTCCCAGGCATGTTTCCCATTTGCTCAGAATGCTACGATCCTGCACTTCTCATGGGAAAGGTTTGTCTGTTGTGTTTTTGTTCCTTTGGTGTCACAAATGCCTCAACTAATTTAAATATTATAGACTTTGTTTCCAGCTCTGCCCCTACCTGAGAATTGTGGAAATTTATTTTAAAAAACTCGGGAATGCTAAATTTGAAAAGCAAATGGGTAGACCTATTGTAGAACATCAGAATTTGAAAACCAAAATGGAAGAACTTATTTGGTTCAGTTTCATACTGGTAAATGTCCTTGCTTTGTGCAAAATTATTTTTTAGAAAACACATCCTTGAAATGTTTCTTCATCCAGTGATAATATTGTACAACCTCACAGACAGAAATTCATTGGCTGTGATTAAAATTAGATACCGGCTTTATTAATGATTTAATCATTAGCCCTATATTATATGGGGGTATAAAAAATGTTAGTTAGCAATGAGGCTTAACCAATTACAGCTGTACTTCTGTATTTCACCACGTGTAAATCATTCTTTCATGGAATTACAGGTTGAGGATTTAGTGTGTGGCAAATTAGTATAATCCAACTGTGGCAAGAGTTTGCTGTCTCCATGATAATTGGTGCCACGCGACTGTTGCGTAATGCAAAAGGCAGGAAATAAAATCCTTTATCCTTTTATTTAATTAAAAAGAAACAGCCAGTTTAATTACCATTTACTGCTCTTCATGTGATGTCTCTTTGGAATTCAAAGAAACTTGCCTATTTAAATGCAGAAAGAGAATCTCCCTATTTCTGTTTGCATGACTAACATTTAAGCTGGTTCCATCTGAGGTACATATTGTGGGTTTCCATTTCACCCATAACTGCCACAGCGGCCCATAAAAGCGGTCAGTCTAATCATGCCAGGAAGCTGCACAGACACAGCATAGCGGGCGTCCTCCCAATTCAAAGAACTCAGTCTGACAATCTGCCTCCACCAGCCAGTGACAACAAAGAGCAAAGCCAACTAGCCCTCAGGAAAGTGATGTCCGATGGACCCTTCAACCCTGAAGGAGGTGAGCAGAAAAACACCCGGCTGTGGGACGCCTGGCCTGAACCGAAGGCCCTTCTGGCCGGGCCTGCTAATTTGCTGCACGGTGAAATTATTCCCCCGCTCGTAGCCGTAATGTTCCACTGGGTTTAAAGAGATTAAGATTTCTTAATTGCTGAAAGGGCTAGTCTCATAAAGGGTTGAGTCTGCTCTTCCTCCTCCAAAACTCGAATGCCTCGTGCTGATATTGCCAACTTAATGGCGTGCATTTAATTTGAACTCCTTAAGCGTGATTAAACCAATCTTTTTGTATAATTAAAGACTATTGTGGTACACAGGAATTACGACATGGACACCTTGTTGTTGTTTTGTTGAGTTGGTGCTATCACTTTGACGTGTACTGTGTATTCTGCTGTGAAGAATCTACCTTTCAAAACAAAATTCTTCCCGGAAGTTGGGTAGAAAGACTCGGTGAAGGCAGCTGCTGAATTTCACCTGGGGTCTCTTCATTTGTTCGTGGCTTGGTAGACAGGAGGAGCTGGGAATTAGCTCGCTCCCGCCTCTTTTGTATCCTGTTTGAAAAGGATAGGCTGGGCCCTTCTTCCATTCCAGGAACCCAGAAGACCAGAATAAACAGGAGGTGCACCTTTTCCTCCCCTGGACTTTGGGTCCTCCTCTTCCCTGCCTTTATTTACCAGCCTCCGAGTGTCCACTGAGAAGGCCAATGTCATTCTAACTCAATAAGACGTTGGCTGTGAACGGCTAGATAGGCTTCGTGCTGGCTGCTCTGCCCTGCAAACGCTTATACGGCGGGAGTCTCTGAGACAATAAACCGTTCAGACGTGCAAAGGCAAACATGGAAATCTAATATTCAGCATTTTCAACATTACTTGAGATCAAATAAAAAAGAAACAGTATTTTCTGTTGAGTTAGTTTCATTCTTAAGCATATTTTACGTTTATTAAAATTTGGAGTCATTGATTTTCTAAGGCTGTATATTTCTGGAATGTAATTATGTTAATATTCATCCAATTTTTCAATTCTATGTAAAATTTAATTGTTGGATTCAAGAATTTCTTAAGCATACTAGCATTCCAGCTACTGAGGTACCTGGACTGTGCAATTTTGGCACGTTTCAACTGACTATAATACCAAGCAAAAACTCTAGGTAAGTCCTAGTCAGAATGTACCATAGCAAAATCATTAAAACAACCATTATAAATAAACCAGTTTTATTCCTTTTTAGCCAATGCTTTCTAATAAAGCATCTTCCCTATTATCTTCAAACCATGGATTACTCCATGGTGTCAATTTCTCATGTGATTCTACTTCAAGCTTTAATCCCTTTAATCCCTAGTGAATATACTTAAAGCCTAATCTTTGCCAAGATTTCAAAAGGATCACACATAACTCTAATTTGTCCCAAAAAGAGCAATATTCTCTCTCTCTCTCTCTCTCACACACACACATACACACACACACACAAACCTCATTTCACAGGAATACAGAAATGAACACGAAAGCACAGTACCAAAGTGAATGTCGCTAAATCAGTGCCACCATCTTCCTACCACAACCTCACTTT